>NW_027598497.1:0-10000 GCF_964194155.1 Cetorhinus maximus
AGGGTGGGGGCTGTGCCCCGGGGAGGGGAGGGGGCTTCCTCTACCTCGCACTCCCACTGCTGGCCTTTCAGCCCCTCACCCCCTTCGCCGGACCCTCGGACAGTTTGTTCCCTTCCTCTAATGGGGCTGAGCTCAGGGTTGGGGGGTGGGTTTAATTGTCAGGCAGCCTCCCCTGTGCGGAGAGAGGAAATGGGCGCGTCTGCTTTGTGGTGAGAGGTGCCTTTCTCTGGGCGTTTTGCTGCTGCTGCTGCCTCTCATAGACTGTTTATCGAACAGCCAACGCTGTCTCCTCTCCCCGCCCTCCCTCACAACCTGTCACCCGCCTCCCTCGGGCCATCCTGCCCACAGCCCTCGCTCCCCGCCAAATCATGAGGGTCCAGTGCCAGCTGGTAACCCATGCCCACCACACCTCAGGTGCCAGTGCTGAGGGAGCGCCGCACTGTCAGAGGGTCAGTGCTGAGGGAGCGCCGCACTGTCGGAGGGTCAGTGCTGAGGGAGCGCCGCACTGTCGGAGGGTCAGTGCTGAGGGAGCGCCGCACTGTCGGAGGGTCAGTGCTGAGGGAGCGCCGCACTGTCGGAGGGTCAGTGCTGAGGGAGCGCCGCACTGTCGGAGGGTCAGTGCTGAGGGAGCGCCGCGCTGTCGGAGGGTCAGTGCTGAGGGAGCGCCGCACTGTCGGAGGGTCAGTGCTGAGGGAGCGCCGCACTGTCGGAGGGTCAGTGCTGAGGGAGCGCCGCGCTGTCGGAGGGTCAGTGCTGAGGGAGCGCCGCACTGTCGGAGGGTCAGTGCCGAGGGAGCGCCGCACTGTCGGAGGGTCAGTGCCGAGGGAGCGCCGCACTGTCGGAGGGTCAGTGCCGAGGGAGCGCCGCACTGTCGGAGGGTCAGTGCCGAGGGAGCGCCGCACTGTCGGAGGGTCAGTGCTGAGGGAGCGCCGCACTGTCGGAGGGTCAGTGCTGAGGGTGCGCTGCATTGTTGGAGGGTGAGTGCTGAGGGAGCGCCGCACTGTCGGAGGGTCAGTGCTGAGGGAGTGCCGCACTGTCGGAGGGTAAGTACTGAGGGAGCGCTGCACTGTCGGCTAAGGGAGCGCCGCGCTGTTGGAGGGTCAGGCGATGATGGTGGAGCGGGTGGGGGTTGTGTGTGTGTGTGTGTGTGTGGTGGGGGGTTTGGAGAGGATGTGGGGAGTGGAGATATGCTCGATGTCCTGGGCCCAATCCCCCAACCCACCTCGCCAACCAACTGGACCACCCGGCTGACTATCACGTCGGCTGCCTGTGGGATCTTGCTGTGCGCGGACTGGCCCTTCCGCCAGCAACCACCAGGAACACGCTTCCCCAAACACGAACAGCCAGGGGCTTTGCGGATGCCCTTGGCTGCCAGAGTGATGCACAAAGTGCCCTCGCATCCTCCCCCAACACATCGACACGATTCACCTCCACCCCCTCCCTGTGCGAGCGAGTTCCACATTCTCCCCGCTCTCTGGGTAAAGACCTTTCTCCTGAATTCCCCCCACCCCGATCGGATTTATTAGTGACTGTCCTGGACTATTCTGACTTAGAGTCTCACGAAATAACTCAGAGATATTTCTCACTGGCCCCGTCCCTTAGTGGAGCCACATCTAATTGTGGATTTTGGTTCTGTGTCTGTGGTTTTGGGTGGACTGCAAAAGTTCTCACATGTCCCTCCCCTCTCGTGGGAACATCTTTCACAAGCGGAGATTTACCCCCAGCCCTGGTTCCCTCTCCACCACCCACCCACCCACCACCAACCTACACCTCCCCTTTCACAAGGGGATTTATATATAGACTTGGGCCTTCTCAAGACTGGAAATATCCACCATGGTGAGTTTCCACCCAGATTGCGGGTCTGCGATTACCCCACACGGTGACGGGACGCGGGTCTGTGTCTGTGATTCCCCCACACGGTGACGGGACGCGGGTCTGTGTCTGTGATTCCCCCCACACGGTGACGGGACGCGGGTCTGTGTCTGTGATTCCCCCACACGGTGACGGGACGCGGGTCTGTGTCTGTGATTCCCCCACACGGTGACGGGACGCGGGTCTGTGTCTGTGATTCCCCCACACGGTGACGGGACGCGGGTCTGTGTCTGTGATTCCCCCACACGGTGACGGGACGTGGGTCTGTGTCTGTGATTCCCCCACACGGTGACGGGACGCGGGTCTGTGTCTGTGATTCCCCCACACGGTGACGGGACGCTGGTTTGTGATTCCCCCACACGGTGACGGGACGCGGGTTTGTGATTCCCCCACACGGTGACGGGACGCGGGTTTGTGATTCCCCCACACGGTGACGGGACGCGGGTCTGTGATTCCCCCACACGGTGACGGGACGCGGGTCTGTGATTCCCCCACACGGTGACGGGACGCGGGTTTGTGATTCCCCCACACGGTGACGGGACGCGGGTCTGTGATTCCCCCACACGGTGACGGGAGAGACAGAGAGAGAGATTCTGGGGGACTCCATTCATCCAAATTTTATTTCAATCCCAGCCGTTGACCAGAAGGGGGTAGAAAATCTGCCCCAAAACTATTTCCCCCGGCCCGAATCCAGCCCCCAGCACATTAGGCTGGCCCCGGCAGCCGTCAACCCCTCACGCCCCCCAGGTGGGGTGGCAGGTTGTGGCGGGGGGGTTATGACAGGGCAGGTGGGGTCTAGCGATGAGTGGGCAGGTCGTGGGGGGCGAGGAGGGCTAGGCAGGCAGCGGGCCGCCCATTCGGGGTCTAAAGTGGGGGTTGCTGGGTGTAAGGGTGTCAATGGGGAAGGGGGTCGATGGGGAAGGGGGTGGATGGGGTAGTGGGTCGATGGGGTGGGTCTTCGATGGGGTACTGGTTCGAAGGGGTTGGGGGTCGATGGGGTAGGAAGTCGATGGGGTTGGGGTTCGATGGGGTTGGGGGGTCGATGGGGTAGGGGGTTGTTGGTCTTGCGGGATCGATGGGGTAAGGGGGTCAATGGGGTTGGGGGGTCGATGGGGAAGGATGTCGATGGTGTAGGGGGTCGTTGGTGTTAGGGGGTCGATGGGGAAGGGGGTCGATGGGGTAGGGGTTCGATGGGGAAGGGTGTCGTTGGGAAAGGGGGTTCGATGGGGAAGGGGGTTCGATGGGGCAGGGGGTTGATGGGGAAGGGGGTTCGATGAGTTAAGGGGGTCGATGTGGTAGGGGTTGGATGGGGTTGGGGGCTCGAGGGGTAAGGGGTTGATGGAGTTGAGGGTTCGACGGGGAAGGGGTTCGATGCGGCTGGGGGTTCAATGGGGTAGGGTGGGTCGATCGGGTAGGGGGGTTGATGGGATAGGGGGTCGTTGGGGTAGGGGGTTGATGGGGTAGGGGGTTGATGGTGTAGGGGTTTCGATGGGGAAGGGGGGTCGATGGGGTAGGGGGGGCCAATGGGGTAGGGAGTCGTTGGGGTAGGGGGGTCGATGAGGTAGGAGGTCGTTGGGGTAGGGGGTCGTTGGGGTAGGGGGTTCGATGGGGAAGGGGGTGAATGGGGTAGGGGTTCGATGGGGGAGGGGTTCGATGGGGAAGGGGGTTGATGGGGAAGGGGGGCGATGGGGAAGGGGGTCGTTGGGTTTGGAGGTTCGATGGGGAAGGGGGTCGATGGGGAAGGGGGTCGATGGGGAAGGGGATCGATGGGGTTTGGGGTTGATGGGGAAGGGGGTCGATGGGGAAAGGGGTCGTTGGGTTTGGGGGTCGATGGGGAAGGGGGTCGATGGGGAAGGGGGTCGATGGGGTTTGGGGTCGATGGGGAAGGGGGTCGATGGGGAAGGTGGTGGATGGGGTTCGGGTTTCGATGGGGTTGGGGGGTCGATGGGGAATGGGATCGATAGGGTGGGGGGGTCGACGTGTTAGGGGGTCGATGGGAAGGGGGTCGACGGGGATGTGGGTTCGCTGGGGATGGGGGTTCGATGGGGAAGGGGGTTCGATGGGGAAGGGGTTTGATGTGGAAGGGGGTCGATGGATAAGGGGTTCGATGGGGAAGGGGTTCGATGGGGAAGGGGGGTCGATGGGGTAGGGGGGCCAATGGGGTAGGGGGTCGTTGGGGTAGTGGGGTCGATAGGGTAGGGGGTTCGATGGGGAAGGGGGTGGATGGGGTAAGGGTATTGATGGGGAAGGGGCTTTATGGGGAAGGGGGGGCGATGGGGAAGGGGGTCGTTGGGTTTGGGGGTTCGATGGGGAAGGGGATCGTTGGGGAAGGGGGTCGATGGGGTTTGGGAGTCGATGGGGAAGGGGGGTCAATGGGGTACTGGTTCAATGGGGTAGGGGGTTCGATGGGGTTGGGGGTCGATGGGGTAAGGGGTCGATGGGGTTGGGGGTCGATAGGGTTGGGGGGTCGATGGGGCAGGGGGTCAATGGGGTAGGGGGTTGTTGGTGTTGGGGGATCGATGGGGTAAGGGGGTTCGAAGGGGAAGGAGTTTCGATGGGGTAGGGGTTCGATGGGGAAGGGTGTCGATGGGGAAGGGGGTTCGATGGGGAAGGGGGTTCGATGGGGCAGGGGGTTGATGGGGAAGGGGGTTCGATGAGTTAAGGGGGTCAATGTGATAGGGGGTGGATGGGGTTGGGGGCTTGAGGGGTAAGGGGTCGATGGAGTTGAGGGTTCGATGGGGAAGGGGTTCGATGCGGCTGGGGGTTCGATGGGGTAGGGGGGTCGATGGGGAAAGGGGTCGATGGGGTAGTGGTTCGATGGGGTTGAGGGAGACGATGGGGAAGGGGGTCAATGGGGAAGGGGGTCGATGGGGAAGGGGGTGGATGGGGTAGTGGGTCGATGGGGTGGGGGTTCGATGGGGTACTGGTTCGATGGGTTAGGGGGTTCGATGGGGTTGGGGTCGATGGGGTAGGAGGTCGATGGGGTTGGGGGTCGATGTGGTAGGGGGTTCGATGGGGTTGGGGGTCGATGGGGTTGGGGGTTTGATGGGGTTGGTGTTCGATGGGGTTGGGGGATCGATGGGGTAAGGGGGTCAATGGGGTTGGGGGGTCGATGGGGATGGGAGTCAATGGCATAGGGGGTCGTTGGTGTTAGGGGTTCGATGGGGACGGGGATCGATGGGGTAGGGGTTCGATGGGGAAGGGTGTCGTTGGGAAAGGGGTTTCGATGGGCAAGGGGGTTCAATGGGGTAGGGGGTTGATGGGGAAGAGGGTTCGATGAGTTAAGGGGGTCGATGTGGTAGGGGTTGGATGGGGTTCGGGGCTCGAGGGGTAAGGGGTCGATGGAGTTGAGGGTTTGATGGGGAAAGGGTTCGATGCGGCTGGGGGTTCAATGGGGTAGGGGGGTCGATCGGGTAGGGGGGTTGATGGGATAGGGGGTCGTTGGGGTAGGGGGTTGATGGGGTAGGGGGTTCAATGGGGAAGGGGAGTCAATGGGGTAGGGGGGGCCAATGTGGTAGGGAGTCGTTGGGGTAGGGGGGTCGATGAGGTAGGAGGTCGTTGGGGTAGGGGGTCGTTGGGGAAGGGGGTTGATGGGGTTTGGGGTTGATGGGGAAGGGGGTCGATGGGGAAAGGGGTCGTCGGGTTTGGGGGTCGATGGGGAAGGGGGTCGATGGGGAAGGGGGTCGATGGGGTTTGGAGGTCGATGGGGAAGGGGGTCTATGGGGAAGGTGGTGGATGGGGTTCGGGTTTCGATGGGGTTGGGGGGTCGATGGGGAAGGGGTTTGATGGGGAAGGGGGTCAATGGGGTATGGGGTTCGATGGGGAAGGGGTTCGATGGGGAAGGGGGGTCGATGGGGTAGGGGGGCCAATGTGGTAGGGGGTCGCTGGGGTAGTGGGGTCGATGGGGTAGGGGGTTTGATGGGGAAGGGGGTGGATGGGGTAAGGGTATTGATGGGGAAGGGGCTTTATGGGGAAGGGGGGCGATGGGGAAGGGGGTCGTTGGGTTTGGGGGTTCGATGAGGAAGGGGATCGTTGGGGAAGGGGTTCGATGCGGTTTCGGGGTCGATGGGGAAGGGGGGTCGATGGGGTACTGGTTTGATGGGGTAGGGGGTCGATGGGATAAGGGGTCGATGGGGTTGGGTGTCGATGGGGTTGGGGGGTCGATGGGGCAGGGGGTCGATGGGGTAGGGGGTTGTTGGTGTTGGGGGATCGATGGGGTAAGGGGGTCGATGGGGTTGGGGGGTCGATGGGGAAGGGGGTTGATGGGGAAGGGTGTCGATGGGGAAGGGGGTTCGATGGGGAAGGGGGTCGATGGGGAAGGTGTTCGGTGGGGAAGGGGGTTCAATGTGGAAGGGGGTTCGATGGGGTAAGGGGGTTGATGTGGTAGGGGGTGGATGGGACAAGGGGGTCGATGGGGTACGAGGTGGATGGGGTAGGCTGTCGATGGGGTAGGGGGACGATGGGGTAAGTGGGTCGATGGGGTTGGGGGGTCGATGGGGAAGGGGGTCGATGGTGTTGGGGGTTTTTGGTGTTGGGGAGTCGATGGGGTAAGTGGGTCCATGGGGAAGGGGGTCGAGGGGGTAGGGGGCGTTGATGGGGAAGGGTGTCGCTGGGGAAGGGGTATGATGGGGAAGGGGGTCAAAGGGTAAGGGGGGTCGATGGGTTTCGGGGTTTGATGAGTAGGGGGTCAATTGGGTAGGGGGCCGATGGGGAAGGGGGATAAATGGGGTTGGGGTGTCGATGGGGAAGGGGGTCGATGGGGTAGTGGTTCGATGGGGTTGAGGGAGACGATGGGGAAGGGGGTCAATGGGGAAGGGGGTCGATGGGGTTCGGGGTTTGATGCGTCGGGGGTCAATGGGGTAGGGGGTCGATGGGGAAGGGGAGGTTGATGGGGTTGGGGTGTTGATGGGCAAGGGTGTATATGGTAAAGTGGGTCAATGGGGAAGGGGGTCGATGGGGAAGGGGGTCGATGGGGAAGAGTGTTGATGGGGAAGGGTGTCCATGGGGAAGGGTGTCCATGGGGAAGGGGGTCGATGGGGAAGGGGGTCAAAGGGGAAGGGGGTCCATGGGGAAGGGGGGTCGATGGGGAAGTACGGTCGATGGGGAAGGGGGTTAGATGGGGAAGGGGGTTTGATGGGTAGGGGGCCAATGGGGTAGGGGGTTAATGGGGAAGGGGGGGTCGATAGGGTTGAGGTGTTGATGGGGAAGGGGGTCGATGGGGTAGGGGTTCGGTGGGGTTGGGGGGGGTCGATGGGGAAGGGGGTCAATGGGAAAGGGGGTCGAAGGGGAAGGGGCTCAATGGGGAAGGGGGTCGATGGGGTTCGGGGTTTGATGGGTCGGGAAGGGGGTCAATGGGAAAGGGGGTCGAAGGGGAAGGGGCTCAATGGGGTAGGGCGTCGATGGGGAAGGGGAGGTCGATGGGGTTGGGGTGTTGATGGGGAAGGGGGTCGATGGCGAAGGGTGTTGATGGGAAAGGGGGTCGATCGGGATGGGGGTCGATGGGCTAGGGGTTCGATGGGGAAGGGGGTCGATGGGGAAGGAGGACCATGCGGAAGGGGGTCGATGGTGAAGGGGGTCAAAGGGGAAGGGGGTCCATGGGGAAGGGGGTCGATGGGGTAGGGGGTCGATGGGGAAGGGGGTCCATGGGGAAGGGGTTCGATGGGGAAGGGGGTGAATGGGGAAGGGGTTCGATGGGGAAGGGGGTTGATGGGGAAGGGGGTCGATGGGAAAGGGGGTCGATGTGGTAGAGGGTTCAATGTCGTTCGGGGTTCGATGGGAAGGAGGTTGATGGGGTTGGGGGTTCGATGGGGTAGGGGGTCAATGGTGAAGGGGGTCGATGGGGTTGGGGGGTAGATGTGGTAGGGGGTCGATGGGGACGGGGGTTGATGGGGTTCGGGGTTCGATGGGGAAGGGGGTCAATGGTGGAGGGGGTCGATGGGGTTGGGGTGTCGATGGGAAGGGGGTCGATGGGGAAGGGGGTTGATGGGGTTCGGTGTTCGATTGGGTTGGGGGTTCGATGGGGAAGGGAGTCAATGGGAAATGGGGGTCGATGGGTTTCTGGGTTCAAATGGGAAGGGGGTCCGATGGTGAAGGGGGTCGATGGGGTTCGATGGGGAAGGGGGTTCAATGGGTTTCGGGGTTCTACGGGGAAGGGGGTCGATGGGGTGGGGGGGGTCAATGGGGAAGAGGTTCACTGTGGAAGGGGTTCGATGGGGAAGGGGGTCGATGGGGAAGGGGGTCGATGGGGTAGGGGTTCGATGGGGAAGGGGGTCGATGGGGAAGGGGGTTGATGGGTTTCGAGGTTCAATTGTATTGGGGGTTCGATGGGGTGGGGGGTTGATGGGGAAGGGGGTCGATGGGGTAGGGGGTCGATGGGGTAGGGGGTCGATGGGTAAGGGGGTCAATGGGGAAGGGGTTCGATGGGGAAGGGGGTGAATGGGGAAGGGGTTCGATGGGGAAGGGGGTCGATTGGGACGTGGGGTTGATAGGGAAGGGGGCCGATGTGGTAGGGGGTCGATGGGGAAGGGGGCCGATGTGGTAGGGGGTTCAATGTGGTTCGGGGTTCGATGGGAATGGGGATGATGGGGTTGGGTGTTCGATGGGGGCGGGGGTCAGTGGGGAAGAGGGTCGATGGGGAAGGGCGTTCGATGGGATGGGGGTCGGTGGGGAAGGGGGTTGATGGGGTTCAGGGTTCGATGGGGTTAGGGGTTCGATGGGGTAGCGGGTTGATGGGGAAAGGGGTCAATGGGAAATGGGGGTCGATGGGGTTCGAATGGGAAGGGTGTCCGATGGGGAAGGGGGTTGATGGGATTCGGGGTTCTACGGGGAAGGGGGTCGATTGGGTAGGGGGGTCGATGGGGGAAGGGTTCGATGGGGGATGGTGTCGATGGGGAAGGGGGTTCGATGGGGAAGGGGGTTTGATGGGGAAGGGGGTCGATGGGGAAGGAGTTAGATGGGAAGTGGGTCGATAGGGAAGGGGGTCGATGGGGAAGATGGTCGATGGGTAAGGGGTTCGATGTGGAAGGGCTTCGATGGGGAAGGGATTCGATGGGAAGGGGGTCAATGGGGTACGGGGTTCGATGGGGAAGGGGTCGATGGGGAAGGGGTTCAATGGAGAAGGGGGGTCGATGGGGAAGGAAGGTCGATGGGGAAGGGGGGTTGATGGGGGTTCGGGGTTTGATGGGTAGGGGTTCAATGGTGTAGGGGATCCATGGGGAAGGGCAATTCGATGGGGTTGGGGTGTTGATGGGGAAGGGCGTCGATGGGGTAGCAGTTCGATGGGGCTGGGGAGGTCGTTGGGGAAGGGGGTCAATGTGGAAGGGGTTCGATGGGGAAGGGGGTCGATGGGGTTCGAGGTTTGATGGGTCGGGGGGTCAATGGGGTAGGGGGTCAAAGGGGAAGGGGTCCATGGGGAAGGGGGTCCATGGGGTAGGGGGTTGATGGGGAAGGGGGTCGATGGGGTAGGGGGTTCGATGGGGAAGGGGGTCGATGGTGAAGGGGGTCCATGGGGAAGGGGGTCCATGGGGTATAGGGTCGATGGGGAAGGGGGTCGATGGAGAAGGGGTTAGATGGGGCAGTGGTTCGATGGTGTTGGGGGTTCGATGGGGTAGGGGGTCAATGGGAAATGGGGGTCGATGGGATTCGGGGTCCGATGGGGAAGGGGGTGGATGGGATTCGGCGTTCTACGGGGAAGGGGGTCGATCGGGTAGGGGTGTCAATGGGGAAGAGGTTCACTGTGGAAGGGGTTCGATGGGGAAGGGGGTTGATGGGGTAGGGTGTCGATGGGGTTCAAGGTTTGATGGGTCGGGGGTCAATGGGGTAGGGGGTCGATGGGGAAGGGGACGTTGATGGGGTTGGGTTGTTGATGGGGAAGGGGGTCCATGGGGAAGGGGGTCCATGGGGAAGGGGGTCAAAGGGGAAGGTGTTCATGGGGAAAGGGGTCGATGGGGTAGGGGCTCGATGTGGAAGGGGGTCGATGGGGAAGGGGTTAGATGGGGTAGATGTTCGATGGTGTTGGGGGTTCAATGCAGTAGGGGGTCGATGGTGAAGGGGGTTGATGGGGAAGGGAGTCGATGGGGTTGGGGGTTAGATGGAGTAGGGGGTCAATGGGAAATGGGGGTCGATGGAG
>NW_027598497.1:17500-42989 GCF_964194155.1 Cetorhinus maximus
GAGAGAGTGAGATAGAGGGAGAGAGAGAGACAGAGACAGAGAGAGTGAGAGAATCCAGTCCCAAATAACTGGGGGCTTTCACATGGTGCTGTTCGTCTCTGGGATTTGGGCGATGGGAGCATTGGCGGGTGACACCTTACTGTGTGGGGCCAGGCACAGTCTGCACCAGCCCCTACACCCCTCCCTATCTCTGTAACCTCCTCCAGCCCCTACAACCCTCCCTATCTCTGTAGCCTCCTCCAGCCGCTACAACTCTCCATCTCTCTGTAACCTCCTCTAGCCCCTACAACACTCCCTATCTCTGTAACCTCCTCCAGCCCCTACAACCCTCCCTTTCTCTGTAACCTCCTCCAGCCCCTACAACCCCCCCTATCTCTGTAACCTCCTCCAGCCCCTACAAACCTCCCTATCTCTGTAACCTCCTCCAGCCCCTACACCCCTCCCTATCTCTGTAACCTCCTCCAGCCCCTACAACCCTCCCTATCTCTGTAACCTCCTCCAGCCCCTACAACCCTCCCTATCTCTGTAACCTTCTCCAGCCCCATCAACCCTCCCTATCTCTGTAACCTCCTCCAGCCCCTACAACCTTCCCTATCTCTGTAACCTCCTCCAGCCCCTACACCCCTCCCTATCTCTGTAACCTCCTCCAGCCCCTACAACCGTCCCTATCTCTGTAACCTCCTCCAGCCCCCTACAACCCTCCCTATCTCTGTAACCTCCTCCCACCCCTACAACCCTCCCTATCTCTGTAACCCTCCTCCAGCCCCCTACACCCCTTCCTATCTCTGTAAACTCCTCCAGCCCCTACAACCCTCCCTATCTCTGTCAACTCCTCCAGCCCCTACAACCCTCCCTATCTCTGTAACCTCCTCCAGCCCCTATAACCCTCTGTATCTCTGTAACATCCACCAGCCCCTACAACCCTCCCTATCTCTATAGCCTCCTCCAGCCCCTACAATCCTCCATCTCTCTGTAACCTCCTCCAGCCCCTACAACCCTCACTACCTCTGTAACCTCCTCCAGCACCTACAACTCTCCCTATCTCTGTAGCCTCCTCCAGCCGCTACAACCCTCCATCTCTCTGTAACCTCCTCTAGCCCCTACAACACTCTCTATCTCTGTAACCTCCTCCAGCCCCTACAACCCTATCTCTGTAACCTCCTCCAGCCCCTACAACCCTCCCTATCTCTGTAACCCCCTCCAGCCCCCTATAACCCTCCCTATCTCTGTAACGTCCTCCAGCCCCAACGACCCTCCCTCTCTCTGTAACCTCCTGCAGCTCCGTCAACCACTACCCCCTCAAGGGGCAAGGAGGGTTCTGCAATGAACGAGGGCCTTGTCAGTGTAGTCTGGCTCCATTGGCTGAATAATGGAAGCCTTAGGACCACCCTATGTGCACCCGGAGGGGGTATAAATCACATAGGCTGCTCAGGTAACAGATACCTGTGTTTCTCCAGCACCTATGACCATGAAAGGGCCTCACAGCCATTGAAGGAGCTTTTATTTGAAGTCTAGTCATTGTGGTAATGGAGGAAATGTAGCAGCCATTTTGAGCACAGCATGATCCCACAAGGTGACTAAGCACGCCATCTAATTAAGCTGCTGTCTGGATGATGGATGGAGTGTCACTGTCAGTCAACACTGAAGGCATAACAACAAGATGAGGCCTAAACCCTTTCCGCCCTGTTTAACAACATCACTCTGACCATCTCTCACTCTGCGCTCAGTCACACGATTGTGGGTTCAACTGCTCACTTGAGACTCGAGTCACAGCATCCAGGCCCAACCCTCGCCCTCAGTGTCAGTGCTGAGGGAGTGCCGCACTGTGGGAGGGTCAGTGCTGAGGGAGCGCTGCACTGTCGGAGGGTCAGTGCTGAGGGAGCGCTGCACTGTCGGAGGGTCGGCGCTGAGGGAGCGCCGCACTGTCGGAGGGTCAGTGCTGAGGGAGCGCCGCGCTGTCGGAGGGTCGGCGCTGAGGGAGCGCCGCACTGTCGGAGGGTCAGTGCTGAGGGAGCGCCGCACTGTCGGAGGGTCAGTGCTGAGGGAGCGCCGCACTGTCAGAGGGTCAGCGCTGAGGGAGCGCACCGCATTGTCGGAGGGTCAGTGCTGAGGGAGCGCCGCGCTGTCGGCCAATTGGCAAGCACGACCCAATTGGACGATGAGCTTTCCGATTGGCGTCAAGGGGGCGGTGGGATGTAGGGGGTGCGGTAAGTTGCCAGGGCGGACGTGTTGGTTGGCTCATGGCTGGGGCTGCGGGGCGAATGCCGCTCAATCCCGTACCTGCCGTCCTCCCCCAACCCCGGCCAAGGGCACGTAGACCCCATTGACGTCCTTCAGGGGTCAAAGGGGCAAGGGTGAGAAGCAGGGCGCCCCCCCCCCCATCCCCCACCCCCACCCCCACCCCAGGGTCTCGGGCCTGGACGTGGCGCTTCGGGCTCTGGGGGGTGGGGGGGCAGCGGGGTTTCTGCGTCCTGCTGCTGGGGAACTTGTTGATAAGAAAGTTGGGTTGTTTGTTGGCCAAGGAGGCCATGGGTGGGCATCTTGGGAGTTGTAGTTTCCCTCTGGGCGGGGCGCCCCATTGGGAAGGCCGCAGTAGGTGTGTGTGGGGGGAATAGACTACAACTCCCGGCGGGCCATGCGGCGGCAGGTGGCGGGAGGGGTGTGGTTGCGTCGCGCTCTGATGGCGTCACGGCTCCTCCTGCTCCTCCTCCTCCTCCTCCTCCTCCTCCGGCCTGTGGGTCGGCGGTTGGAGCGCGCGCGGGGCCCGCCGGGAGGTGTAGTCCACCGGGGCGCGGCGGAAATGGCGGCCGGCGGCGGGGCGGACTACAAATCCCAGGGCGCCCGCGCGCGGGCGGGCAGCGCCTGCGCGCTGGCTTCGCCGGAGGGGAGGTGTTCTGCTGCTCATCGCTTCGTCTGGACTGGATGGTAAGTGGCAAAGGGCCGCCGGCCTCGGGCTGCCCCCTGAATAGGGGGGCGAGAGCGGGGCAGGGGTTTGTATTAGTTGGGTTGTTGTTGTTGTGGTGGTGGGGGGTAGTGGAGGCGGAAAGTGCACCCCCCCCTTCCTTCCCTTGACCCTCCCCGCCCCCTTGCCCGGCCAAGGGGCATGTTACCATGGTAACCATGGCCGGAGGGCTTCTTTGGGGCTGAAAGGGGGCACCGGCTTGACCGAAACCCCTGCGGCCAGCCCCGGGGGTGCCCCTGCCGCCCCTGGGCACTGCCGGTGCCCCTTGGTGTTGACCCTGGGTTGGCGCACTTGGCGGGGAGGGTCAAAGGTCGCCCTCTTGGCGTCGCAGGTTGGGCCTTGAGCCGGGTGTGGCCAGGCGCCTTTTGCGGCTCGTTGGGTCCTGGTCAGACCCCACCATCTCCCGCCCTCACCCCACCCTGCTGTTGGGTCAACAGTTCCACCCTCCATTCAGGTGCCATGCCCTCAGGTGGACATTGGCGACTGTGGGCTTCCATTGGGTGGGTCTGTGGTCACCCACGGCCAAAGTACCGTGGTGGTTTGTCATTGTCTTCTGCGGCATGGCTGATTAAGATGTCCCCCTTCCCCGCACCTTTACACAGGATTCCCAGCCCCTGACCTACTCTTGTAGCCACAGTATTTATATGGCTGGGTCCAGTTCAGTTTCTGGTCAATGGTAACCCCCAGGATGTTGATAGTGGGGGATTCAGTGATGGTAATGCCCATTGAATGTCAAGGGGCAATGGTTAGATTCTCTCTTGTTGGAGATGGTCATTGGCTGGTACTTGTGTGGCGTGAATGTTACTTGCCACTTGTCAGCCCCGAGCCTGGATATTGCCCAGGTCTTGCTGCATTTGGACATGGACTGCTTCAGTATCTGAGGAGTCGCGAATGGTGCTGAACATTGTGCGAACATCCCCGCTCCTGACCTTATGTTGGAAGGAAGGTCAGTGATGAAACAGCTGAAGATGGTTGGGCCGAGGACACGACCCTGAGGAACTCCTGCGGTGATGTCCTGGAGCTGAGGTGACTGACCTCCAACAACCACAACCATCTTCCTTTGTGCTCGGTATGACTCCAACCAGCGGAGTTTTCCCCCTGATTCCCATTATCTCCAGTTTTGCTAGGCCTCCTTGATGCCACCCTCGGTCAAATGCGGCCTTGATGTCAAGGGCAGTCACTCTCACCTCACCTTGGGAGTTCAGCTCTTTTGTCCATGTTTCAACTAAGGCAGTAGTGAGGTCAGGAGCTGAGTGGCCCTGACAGAACCCAAACTGGGTGTCAGTCTGGCTGCATTATGTACGCTCCATCCTTTGACCATCAATCCTGAGTTAGGACTTGAATCCAGAGTGTCTGGACAAGAGGCAGGGATGCTACACACTGCACCACAAGACGCCTCTTACAATATTGTACCCCAGTGTTACACAGTGACAGACCCGTCCCCACCTGTACTGTACCCCAGTGTTATACAGTGACACACCCGTCCCCACCAGTACTGTACCCCAGTGTTATACAGTGACAGACCCGTCCCCACCAGTACTGTACCCCAGTGTTATTCAGTGACAGACCCGTCCCCACCAGTACTGTACCCCAGTGTTATTCAGTGACAGACCCGTCCCCACCAGTACTGTACCCCAGTGTTATTCAGTGACAGACCCGTCCCCACCAGTACTGTACCCCAGTGTTACACAGTGACACACCCGTCCCCACCAGTACTGTACCCCAGTGTTATACAGTGACAGACCCGTCCCCACCAGTACTGTACCCCAGTGTTATACAGTGACAGACCCGTCCCCACCAGTACTGTACCCCAGTGTTACACAGTGACAGAGCCCTCCCCACCAGTACTGTACCCCAGTGTTATACACCGACAGACCCGTCCCCACCAGTACTGTACCCCAGTGTTATACAGTAACAGACCCGACCCCACCAGTACTGTACCCCAGTGTTATACAGTGACAGACCCGTCCCCACCATTACTGTACCCCAGTGTTATACAGTGACAGACCCGTCCCCACCAGTACTGTACCCCGGTGTTATACAGTGACAGACCCGTCCCCACCCGTACTGTACCCCAGTGTTATACACTGACAGACCCGTCCCCACCAGTACTGTACCCCAGTGTTATACAGTGACAGACCCATCCCCACCAGTACTGTACCCCAGTGTTATACAGTGACAGACCCATCCCCACCAGTACTGTACCCCAGTGTTATACACTGACAGACCCATCCCCACCAGTACTGTACCCCAGTGTTATACACTGACAGACCCATCCCCACCAGCACTGTACCCCAGTGTTATACAGTGACAGACCCGTCCCCACCAGTACTGTACCCCAGTGTTATACAGTGACAGACCCATCCCCACCAGCACTGTACCCCAGTGTTATACAGTGACAGACCCATCCCCACCAGTACTGTACCCCAGTGTTATACAGTGACAGACCCATCCCCACCAGTACTGTACTTTTGTTCGATGATGGGCTTGTGACAGACAAAGCAGTGAAACCCGTGTTTGGATTGTATCCGCAGAGAGAGACCCGTCGGACGACTGGGCCGATCCGAGGAACCCGGGCGGGCGAGCGGTGTGGGTGGTGCGAGCGGGTATGTGTCCCCGGGCCGGAGCACTCTGGCCGGCACTCTCCCAGGGAGCGGCGGGACGCCCGACGGACTGCTGAGCGAGGGCGCCCGGGCGAGACCCCCTCCCCCTCACCCCCTCCCCCACCCCCACCCCGGGCATGTGGTCCGTCCCCTCCTCGCCCCCGCTGCCGGGCGGGGGAGGGGCCGCCGGCGGGGGCTCCTCGGGGACCATCCGGGAGGGCTTCCTGTGCCCGCTCTGCCTCAAGGACCTGCAGTCGGTGCAGCAGCTGCACTCCCACTACGAGGACGCCCACTCCGCCGAGGAGGATGGACACATGGTCGGACAGATCAAGAGTGAGTACTTTGCCGGGGGTTGTGGGGGGTGGGGGTTGGGGGTTGTGGGCGGCAGAGGGGTTGGTTGGGTGAGGAAGGGGGCATCTGACCTTGGGGTCAGGGGCGGAACCCACAGGGAGCGCAACCCCGAAAGGGGCAGTCATGTGCGGTGATGCAACACGCAGTCAAATAACCAAGCCTTGCTCCCACTGTCCGCCCACATCCAGAATCCTCCATTCGATCAGTTCGTGGCGGATCTGATTGTAACCTCAACCCCACATTCCCGCCCCCCCCCCCGACCTTTCACCCCCTTGTTTACCTAGAATCCATCCACCTCGGCCTTAAAAATATTCACAGGCTCTTCTCCCACTGCCTTTGGAGGAAGAGAGTTCCAAACACTCTCGACCCTCTGAGAGAAAGCATTTCTCCTCATCTCCGTCTTAAATGGGTGACCCCTTATTTTTAAACAGTGACCCCCTGGTTCTAGATTCTCCCACAAGAGGCAACGTCCTCTCCGCGTCGGCCATGATCCGATTGAAATGGCGGAGCGGGCTGGAGGGGGCCGAGTGGCCCTACTCCTGCCCCTCACGAGGAGCTTGTTAGTCGCCAGGGCCCGCCCCTTGATCCAGAGCAGGCGCAGCCCGGCCTGATCCGACCGGCTTGTGTGGCTTATCGTCGGCGGGTGGGATGTGTGGCCGAAGTCACGTTCATGAGGGTGGGAAGCTGGGGCGGGGGTGTTGAGCGGAGAATTCCAGTTGTGTGGGCGCGTTGCTGCATTCCATTCAGTGCCAACAAGAAGTGTGCGCCGGTGCCCGCCTGCCTGTTGCCCGTGCGCCGGTGCCCGCCTGCCTGTTGCCCGTGCGCCGGTGCCCGCCTGCCTGTTGCCCGTGCGCCGGTGCCCGCCTGCCTGTTGCCCGTGCGCCGGTGCCCGCCTGCCTGTTGCCCGTGCGCCGGTGCCCGCCTGCCTGTTGCCCGTGCGCCGGTGCCCGCCTGCCTGTTGCCCGTGCGCCGGTGCCCGCCTGCCTGTTGCCCGTGCGCCGGTGCCCGCCTGCCTGTTGCCCGTGCGCCGGTGCCCGCCTGCCTGTTGCCCGTGCGCCGGTGCCCGCCTGCCTGTTGCCCGTGCGCCGGTGCCCGCCTGCCTGTTGCCCGTGCGCCGGTGCCCGCCTGCCTGTTGCCCGTGCGCGCGTGTGGCGTCTGTGCGTGTGTGTGTATCGGTGTGGCGTCTGTCTGTGCCTCTGTGTGTGTGTGTGTTGTCTGTGATGACCTGTGCCAGACAGGCGCACGGTGCTCTGGTACAGAGAATGATGGGGCAAGTGCTGAGGCCTGGAGGGGCGCAGCAGCAGCAGCAACCTATGTAGACCCAGCTAGCTGGTTCAGTAAGCCGTGCTTGGTTTGCACCCTTGCTGCGGTTTCCTGCAGATGTTCCCAGAAATACAGCGTCCTATCCGGCGTAACTCTCAACTGTCTTGGGCTGGGATCATGGTTTGCTCTCTGGCCATCCGTGTAGACCTGTTGTTTGGCAATGGGGGCAAACTACACTGAACATGTCATATCAAGAGGTTGGAATAACTGTGCCCAGTTTTGGTCTCCACGTTTAAGGAAGGATAGACTCGCATCAGAGGCGGGTACAGCGAATGTTCACTCGATCGGTCCCTGGGATGAGGGGGGGGTTTTGCCCTACGATGAGAGGCTGAGTAAATTGGGCCGATGTTCTCTGGAGTTTAGCAGAATGAGAGGCGATCGCATTGAGATGGACCAGTTTCTGAAGGGGTTTGACAGGGTGGGCGCGGAGAGATTGTTTCCGCTGCTCGGGGGGATCTAAAACACGGGGTGGGGGGGGGGAGGGGGACACAGTCTCAGGATAAGGGGGCCGATCATTTGGGACTGAGATGAGGAGAAATTTCTTCACCCGAAGGGTTGTGAATCTCTGGGATTCTCTCCCCCAGAGGGTTGTGGACGCTCCATCGTTCAAGACGTTTAAGGCCGGGACGGACGGATTTTTGGTCTCTCCGGGAATCGAGGGATACGGGGAGCAGGCGGGAAAGTGGGAGTTGAAGCCCGAGATCAGCCGTGATGGGATTGAATGGGGGAGCAGGCTCGATGGGCCGAATGGCCTACTGCTCCTATCTCTAGTCATGGGTGGTGGTCGGGTTTTGGGGTTGAGGGTCGGGTGGGTGGGGCTGGGGTCGGGGGTCGGGTGGGTGGGGTTTGGGATCAGGGATGAGAGTTGGGGTCGGGTGGGTGGGGTTTGGGGTCGGGTGGGTGGGGTTTGGGATCGGGGGTCAGGGTTTGGGGTCGGGTGGGCGGGGTTTAGGGTCATGGGTTGGGGTGGGAGTTGGGGTCGGGTGGGTGGGGTTTGGGGTGGGGTGGGGGTTGTGGGTCAGGGTTTGGGGTCGGGGGTCAGGTGGGCAGGGTTTGGGATTGTAGGTCGGGGTGGGAGTTGGGGTCGGGTGGGTGGGGTTTGGGATCGGGTGGGGGTCAGGGGGTCAGGGTTTGGAGTCGGGTGGGCGGGGTTTGGAGTCATGGGGTGGGAGTTGGGGTCGGGTGGGTGGGGTTTGGGGCAGGGTGGGGGTTGTGGGTCAGGGTTTGGGATCGGGGGGGGTGGGAGTTGGGGTCGGGGGGGGTGGGAGTTGGGGTCGGGGGGGGTGGGAGTTGGGGTCGGGGGTGGGGTGGGAGTTGGGGTCGGGGGTGGGGTGGGAGTTGGGGTCGGGGGTGGGGTGGGAGTTGGGGTCGGGGGGGGTGGGAGTTGGGGTCGGGGGGGGTGGGAGTTGGGGTCGGGGGTGGGGTGGGAGTTGGGGTCGGGGGGGGTGGGAGTTGGGGTCGGGGGGGGTGGGAGTTGGGGTCGGGTGGGGGGGGTGGGAGTTGGGGCCGGGGTGGGGTTGTGGGTCAGGGTTTGGGGTCGGGGGTGGGAGTTGGGGTCGGGTGGGTGGGGGTTGGGGCACGGGAAGGAGTTCTCCCCCACGACCCCGGGGCCCGTATTTATCCCCCGACCAACATGACTAACGAAAGCTGCTCGTGGGATCTTGCTGTGCGCGAGTGGGTGCTGAATTTGTTTTTTCCCCACCCCTCCCTGTCTCCGTCACAGCGCTGTTCGGCCGGGCCAAGAGGAAGTTGCTGAAGAGGGAGGACGCTGGGCGGCCGGACTCGGAGCTGGCCGATTACATTTACTCCGGCGGTGTGGACACGAGCAAGTGGGAGGCCCAGGACTTAGGTGAGCACAGCCGGGTACCCACCCCCCCTCTCCCCAAACCGCTTCCGCTCCTCCTCGTTCCGGACTCCGTCCGCGCTGAGACCACAGAGGCTCCTCTTCCCCCCACCGGCCCCCCATGTGGAGCGCTGGCGCGATGGCTGCAGTGGTGAGGAGGTTCGCTTGGAGATTGCGCTATTCTGGTCATATGAAGGAGGAGCAGGCCATTCAGCCCCCGAGCTTCCCTTCTACCCCCCCCCCCCCACCCTGTTCAATACTATCAAGGATGCCCCAATTGTGGCCTCGACGACCCCCGATGACCTTTCACCCCCCCCCTTGTTAGTCAGGAACCCATCTACCTTCGCCTTAAAAATATTCAGTGACCCCCCTGCCCCCACCGCTTTCCGGGCAAGAGGGTTCCAAAGACTCATGGGCCTCTTGAGAGAACAAAATTCTCCTCATCGCCGTCTTAAAAGGCTCGGTAGGGGCTGAATGTACCTCCTCCTGTTCCTGTGCAACAGGCTCGAGTGGGGCTGAATGGCCTCCTCCTGTTCCTGTGTAACAGGCTCGAGAGGGGCTGAATGGCCTCCTCCTGTTCCTGTGTAACAGGCTCGAGAGGGGCTGAATGGGCCTCCTCCTGTTCCTGTGTAACAGGCTCGAGAGGGGCTGAATGGGCCTCCTCCTGTTCCTGTGTAACTGGCTCGAGAGAGAGGGGGCTGAATGGCCTCCTCCTGTTCCTGTGTAACAGGCTCGAGTGGAGGGGCTGAATGGCCTCCTCCTGTTCCTGTGTAACAGGCTAGTAGAGGGGCTGAATGGCCTCCTCCTGTTCCTGTGTAACAGGCTAGTAGAGGGGCTGAATGGCCTCCTCCTGTTCCTGTGTAACAGGCTAGTAGAGGGGCTGAATGGCCTCCTCCTGTTCCTGTGTTCCTTCAGTTCCTGTGGAAGAAGCCGGGATTGTTCTCCTCGGAGTGGAGAAGGTTAAAGGGGAGATTGAATCGAGGATGTTCA
Source organism: Cetorhinus maximus (assembly GCF_964194155.1). Taxonomy (NCBI): domain Eukaryota; kingdom Metazoa; phylum Chordata; class Chondrichthyes; order Lamniformes; family Cetorhinidae; genus Cetorhinus; species Cetorhinus maximus. The sequence continues at coordinate 27,573 of NW_027598497.1, forward strand.
AAATCACGAGGGGGTCTCGATCAAGTAAATACGGAGAAACTGTTCCCAGTGGCGGGAGGGTCGGTAACCAGAGATGGGGGGACATGGATTGAAGAGAATCGGCGGAAGGGGGGGGAAGGGGAGATGAGAATTTTATTTATTTTGGATGTGGCGAGTTGTTGTGATCTGGAAGGCGCTGCCCGAAAGGGCGGGAGAAGCAGATTCACCCTCGAAAAGGAAGGGGGGGGAATTGGATAACTACTGAAAGGGAGAAAATTTGCAGGGTTATGAGGGGGAAAGAGCCAGGGGAGAGAATGTGGGACTAATTGGTTAATTAAACCTGTCCAAGAGGGGACAGTGGGTGGGTAAGGGGGGTGCGGTGTGGTGTGGTCTCCCAGCTGAGGCGGCTGCTGTGACCCTTTCAGTGTCTGGATGGGGCATGCACCCTGTGTCTGTACGAGCTCTGTGTGACCCTGACAGGACAGGCTCTCGATGATGATTTATCCCTCTGTTTTGTTTTTGTCTGTGCCTGTGCCTCTGTGCCTGTGTGTGTGCCTCTGTGCCTGTGTGTGTGCCTCTGTGCCTGTGTGTGTGCCTCTGTGCATGTGTGTGTGCCTCTGTGCATGTGTGTGTGCCTCTGTGCCTGTGTGTGTGCCTCTGTGCCTGTGTGTGTGCCTCTGTGCCTGTGTGTGTGCCTCTGTGCCTGTGTGTGTGCCTCTGTGCCTGTGTGCGTGCCTCTGTGCCTGTGTGCGTGCCTCTGTGCCTGTGTGCGTGCCTCTGTGCCTGTGTGCGTGCCTCTGTGCCTGTGTGCGTGCCTCTGTGCCTGTGTGCGTGCCTCTGTGCCTGTGTGCGTGCCTCTGTGCCTGTGTGCGTGCCTCTGTGCCTGTGTGCGTGCCTCTGTGCCTGTGTGCGTGCCTCTGTGCCTGTGTGCGTGCCTCTGTGCCTGTGTGCGTGCCTCTGTGCCTGTGTGCGTGCCTCTGTGCCTGTGTGCGTGCCTCTGTGCCTGTGTGCGTGCCTCTGTGCCTGTGTGCGTGCCTCTGTGCCTGTGTGCGTGCCTCTGTGCCTGTGTGCGTGCCTCTGTGCCTGTGTGCGTGCCTCTGTGCCTGTGTGCGTGCCTCTGTGCCTGTGTGCGTGCCTCTGTGCCTGTGTGCGTGCCTCTGTGCCTGTGTGCGTGCCTCTGTGCCTGTGTGCGTGCCTCTGTGCCTGTGTGCGTGCCTCTGTGCCTGTGTGCGTGCCTCTGTGCCTGTGTGCGTGCCTCTGTGCCTGTGTGCGTGCCTCTGTGCCTGTGTGCGTGCCTCTGTGCCTGTGTGCGTGCCTCTGTGCCTGTGTGCGTGCCTCTGTGCCTGTGTGCGTGCCTCTGTGCCTGTGTGCGTGCCTCTGTGCCTGTGTGCGTGCCTCTGTGCCTGTGTGCGTGCCTCTGTGCCTGTGTGCGTGCCTCTGTGCCTGTGTGCGTGCCTCTGTGCCTGTGTGCGTGCCTCTGTGCCTGGGTGCGTGCCTCTGTGCCTGTGTTGTGCGTGCCTCTGTGCCTGGGTGCGTGCCTCTGTGCCTGGGTGCGTGCGTGCCTCTGTGCCTGGGTGCGTGCGTGCCTCTGTGCCTGGGTGCGTGCGTGCCTCTGTGCCTGGGTGCGTGCGTGCCTCTGTGCCTGTGTGTGCGTGCCTCTGTGCCTGTGTGTGCGTGCCTCTGTGCCTGTGTGTGCGTGTGCCTGTGCCTGTGTGCGTGCCTCTGTGCCTGTGTGTGTGCGTGCCTCTGTGCCTGTGTGTGCGCGTGCCTCTGTGCCTGTGTGTGCGCGTGCCTCTGTGCCTGTGTGTGCGCGTGCCTCTGTGCCTGTGTGTGCGCGTGCCTCTGTGCCTGTGTGTGCGCGTGCCTCTGTGCCTGTGTGTGCGCGTGCCTCTGTGCCTGTGTGTGCGCGTGCCTCTGTGCCTGTGTGTGCGCGTGCCTCTGTGCCTGTGTGTGCGCGTGCCTCTGTGCCTGTGTGTGCGCGTGCCTCTGTGCCTGTGTGTGCGCGTGCCTCTGTGCCTGTGTGTGCGCGTGCCTGTGCCTGTGTGCGTGCCTCTGTGCCTGTGTGTGTGCGTGCCTCTGTGCCTGTGTGTGTGCGTGCCTCTGTGCCTGTGTGTGCGCGTGCCTCTGTGCCTGTGTGTGCGCGTGCCTCTGTGCCTGTGTGTGCGCGTGCCTCTGTGCCTGTGTGTGCGCGTGCCTCTGTGCCTGTGTGTGCGCGTGCCTCTGTGCCTGTGTGTGCGCGTGCCTCTGTGCCTGTGTGTGCGCGTGCCTCTGTGCCTGTGTGTGCGCGTGCCTCTGTGCCTGTGTGTGCGCGTGCCTCTGTGCCTGTGTGTGCGCGTGCCTCTGTGCCTGTGTGTGCGCGTGCCTGTGCCTGTGTGCGTGCCTCTGTGCCTGTGTGTGTGCGTGCCTCTGTGCCTGTGTGTGCGCGTGCCTCTGTGCCTGTGTGTGCGCGTGCCTCTGTGCCTGTGTGTGCGCGTGCCTCTGTGCCTGTGTGTGCGCGTGCCTCTGTGCCTGTGTGTGCGCGTGCCTCTGTGCCTGTGTGTGCGCGTGCCTCTGTGCCTGTGTGTGCGCGTGCCTCTGTGCCTGTGTGTGCGCGTGCCTCTGTGCCTGTGTGTGCGCGTGCCTCTGTGCCTGTGTGTGCGCGTGCCTCTGTGCCTGTGTGTGCGCGTGCCTCTGTGCCTGTGTGTGCGCGTGCCTCTGTGCCTGTGTGTGCGCGTGCCTCTGTGCCTGTGTGTGCGCGTGCCTCTGTGCCTGTGTGTGCGCGTGCCTCTGTGCCTGTGTGTGCGCGTGCCTCTGTGCCTGTGTGTGCGCGTGCCTCTGTGCTGTGTGTGCGCGTGCCTCTGTGCCTGTGTGTGCGCGTGCCTCTGTGCCTGTGTGTGCGCGTGCCTCTGTGCCTGTGTGTGCGCGTGCCTCTGTGCCTGTGTGTGCGCGTGCCTCTGTGCCTGTGTGTGCGCGTGCCTCTGTGCCTGTGTGTGCGCGTGCCTCTGTGCCTGTGTGTGCGCGTGCCTCTGTGCCTGTGTGTGCGCGTGCCTCTGTGCCTGTGTGTGCGCGTGCCTCTGTGCCTGTGTGTGCGCGTGCCTCTGTGCCTGCTTTGTGTGTGTGCGCGTGCCTCTGTGCCTGTGTGCCCGTAGGCGCGACCCGGAACATGCGGAGCGAATTCCTGTGTTGGCGCGGAGCCCGAATCGACCATTACGTCATCGAGGTGAACAAGCTGCTGCTCCGCCTGGAGAAGGTGAGAGGGACGGGGGGTGGTGGGGGGTGGGGGGGGGGGGTGGAGTTGGGTGGGGGAGCTGTTTTTGCCGGGGGAGGCAGCCGACGGGGAGGGGTGTGGGTTCGCTGGAGGTGCTTGCCGGGAGTGTACCGGCGAGGGGCGGGAGTGTGCCCGGCAGAGGCGAAAGCCCCCCTGGGGAGAGTATTCACTCTGTTAAAGTCACTGTCCAGTTACAAAGCACCCGTATAAAACACTGGTCCAGCCTCGGCTGGAGTGTTGTGTCCAGCTCTGGCCACCGCACGTTATGGAGGATGTGAAGAGAGAGAGAGAGCGGGAAAGATTGACGAGGATGGTTCCAGGGATGAGGGGACTCCAGTTCCGTGGATAGGTTGGAGAAGTTGGGACTGTTCTCCTCGGAGAAGAGAAGGTCGAGAGGAGATTTGATGGAGGGTTTTCAAAATCACGAGGGGGGGGGTCTGGGACAGAGTGGACAGAGGGAGAAACTGTTCCCATTGGCGGGAGGATGGAGAACCAGAGGGACGCGGATTTAAGGCGATCGGCAAAAGCAGCGACGGAGACGCGAGGAGAAACTTTTTCACGCGGCGAGTGGTTAGGATCTGGAACGCGCTGCCTGAGAGTGTGGGAGAGGCAGGGTCAATCGAGGCTTTCCAAAGGGGGGGAATTGGATCATTATCTGAAGAGGAAGAATGTGCAGACGTGACGGGGAGAGGGCAGGGGAGAGTGGCACTAAGTAAGTCGCTCATTCGGAGAGCTGGCGCAGACACGATGGGCCGAATGGCCTCCTCCTGGGCCATAACGATTCTATGAATCGGCGACAAGGGAGTCGAGGGTTTTGGGGCCAGACAGGAAAGTGGAGTTGAAGCCACCAACGGATCAGCCATGATCCTAAAACCATAAGACGTAGGAGCAGGAGTAGGCCATTCAGCCCATCGAGTCAGCTCCGCCATTCAATGAGATCATGGCTGACCTGATAATCCTCACTCCCCTTTCCTGCCTTTTCCCCCATAACCCTTGATTCCCTTACTGACTAAAAACCTGTCTATCTCAGCCTTGAATATACTTAATGACCCAGCCTCTCCAGCCCTCTGCGGTAAAGAATTCCACAGACTCACTACCCTCTGAGAGAAGAAATTCCTCCTCATCTCTGTCTTAAATCCCCTTACTCTGAGATTACGCCCTCTGGTCCTAGACTCTCCCACAAGGGGAAACCACCTCTCAGCATCGACCCTGTCAAGCCCCCTAAGAAACTGATATGCTTCAATAAGGTCGCCTCTCATTCTTCTAAACTCCAATGAGTACAGGCCCAACCCACTCAACCTCTCCTCATAAGGAAATCCCTCCATCCCCGGGATCAACCTAGTGAACCTTCTCTGGACTGCCTCCAATGTCAGTATATCTTTCCTCAGATAAGGGGACCAAAACTGTTCCCAGTATTCTCGGTGTGGTCTAACTAGTGCCTCTTGTGTAGTTTTAGCAAGACTTCCCTATTTTTGTACCCTGCGTTTAGAAAGGGGGGAGCAAAAAAAAGGGGGCAAGTCGGGGGGGAGAGGGTGAGAGCAGAAGAGCCTTCGGTGACACGGGGATAGAGGAGGTGTGAATGGCGAGCTGCAAAGTCACCGCCCAGGAAAAACCCGGGAGCGGAGGTTCCCGGCCGAAATCGATGCCGACTCCGGTAGCCCCCCCCCTCGTTGAAAGGTGAGGCCGCCGTTTCCCTCGGGCGGCTTCGGAACGGGCGCGGCAGAGCGAGGGCAGAGAGGTCGGAGCGGGCGACGAGGCGGGGGGGGGGGGGGGGGGGGGGCGGATTTACAACGGCGGGGAGCTGGGGGGGGTGGGGGAGACCCTCGAGGCGTTCCGCGAAACAGGGAGGAGAGGGGGCCCGTCCTGCGTTTGGGCCCCCCCCCCCACCCCCACCCCGGCGGGCATTATCTGAAAGGAGTCCGCGTGAATCGCTTCGTCTCCGACCCCTGGGAGGAGGGTCGGTCGGCGGGAGGGGTGGTGGGGGGAGGAGGTGAAAGGGGGCAGGTGTCCCGTCCCCCCCCACTCCTGAGCTTGCATGGGAAGGCTCGGCGAGAAGGGGAGTGGGACGTTGGTGGTGGGGGGGGGGGGCGATTTGAGGAGTGGACCGGGGAGTTGAGGAGGGGACAGTTCCTGCGGCGCACCGAAAGGTGAGGGTACAGACGGAAGAGAATCGGCCAGAGAAGTTTGGGGGAGGGGGGGAGGGGAGGAGAGACCTTTTTGACGCCGTGAGTTGTTGTGAAAGGGGCGGCGGAAGCAGATTCACGCTCGAAAAAGTTGGGGGGGGTGGGGGGATCGGAGAAATACTTGAAGGGGGGAAAAATTTGCAGGGTTGTGGGGGGGAAAGAGTGGGATTGGAGTGGGGGTGGGGTGGGGTGCAGGGAGAGAGTGGGGACCAATTGGATTTCAAAGAGCTGGCACGGTCGTGATGGAACGAATGGCCGCTATCCCTGTCCTCCGAGTCTGATTGTTGTTAAAAAAAAAAAAGGCCAGGAGTCCCATTCCCACCACCCCCCCCCGCCCACCCCCAGCCCGGAATAGATCAAGAATGTGGTGCACTGTTCATGGACGGTCAGTCGAACCTGCCTCAGTCCTGTTGGTTCAAGTTGCCTGGTCTGAAAGAAACGTATCCAGTTTACGTTGTGTGTGTTTTGTGTCTCGTTTCCAGTTGACTGCGTTTGACAGAGCATCTACTGACCCAGCGAAGAGGAAAGGTTGGTGGCATTTGCTGCGCCCTCCGTCTCTCGCGCGCCCGCCCACCCACCCACCCTCGGTCTCGCCCGCTCCCTTTGCTCTCTCTCTCTTGCTCTTTCTCCCCTCCCGTAAGCAGGCTCTCACATCCCAAGAACCTTGCGCTCAAAGCATATGAGGATAGCGAGACTTATCTATGTGAACGAGGAGGCATTTTACTATGGGTGCCAAGCACTGGCACGCCAGCCCACACTCCTCCCGATCTCTCCCCGGATAACTTATTGGGAGTCTTTCCTGTTAGCCCGGGCTAAGACGGACTGATCTGGATTTATTCAGAAGTAAAGTTTATACAGAAGCAACAAGAAGAATGCTAGGCGTGCAGCGCTTAACTGTAACGGTAAAAGCTCCCATGGTGGGTGATGTTTGTAGCGCCGTGCCTCTGCTGAGGGAGTGCTGCACTCTCGGAGGCACCGTCTTTTCAGATGAGGCATTAAATGGAGACCGCAGCCTGCCCCCTCAGGTGGGTGTAACAGATCCCATGGCTACTATTGGAAGAAGAGCAGGGGTAGAGGGTGTTGCCCCCCCCCCCGCCCCAGTATCCTGGGCCGATATTTACGCTCAACCAATATTACTAAAAATAGATGATTTAGGTAATTTATCACATTTGCAGGAGCCCACAGTGTACAAATCAGCCACCATGTTTCTCTCTATCGCTGTCCCTATCTCCTGTGACGTTTGGCAGGTTCTCTATCGCAGTTTCTCTCTCCCTGATTTTAAATCATGCCGTCGTTACTCTTTATAAACTTGGGATACTTTTAAATCGTGGCGTCGACCCTGAACCTGTTTTGCCTGTCCCCCTCCTGCAGCGCTGGAGAAGTCCGTCGTGACCTGGGTGAACGACCGAGACGTGCCGTGCTGCCCGGACTGTGGGGTGACCTTCAGCATCACGCTGAGACGCCATCACTGCCGCCTGTGCGGCTCGATCATGTGCCGACGCTGCACGCAGTTCCTCACGGTGCCCTTTGCCCGTAAGTAACCCTTACGAATCGGAGAAGATTTACGGCATGGGCCCCGTCGTCTAGGGGCAAGTCATAGCCCTTCAAGCAGGCACTGCAGTAGCTCTCTACGTGCGAGAGTTTGTGCCTCTCTTTCATCCACAGCGAGTTCCAGGTCCCTACTGCCCATCCGTCGTCCTCCTCCTGCTCGTTCCATTCAGCCCCTCTCTCGAGCCTGTCACACAGGAACAGGAGGAGACCATTCAGCCCCTTCTCGAGCCTGTTACACAGGAGCAGAAGGAGACCATTCAGCCCCTCTCTCTTGAGCCTGTTACGCAGGAACAGGAGGAGGCCCATTCAGCCCCTCTCGAGCCTGTTACACAGGAACAGGAGGAGGCCCATTCAGCCCCTCTCGAGCCTGTCACACAGGAACAGGAGGAGGCCCATTCAGCCCCTCTCGAGCCTGTTACACAGGAACAGGAGGAGACCATGCAGCCCCCCTCTCGAGCCTGTTGCACAGTAACAGGAGGAGGCCCCATTCAGCCCCTCTCGAGCCTGTTACACAGGAACAGGAGGAGGCCCATTCAGCCTCTCTCGAGCCTGTTACACAGGAACAGGAGGAGGCCATTCAGCCCCTCTCTCTCTCGAGCCTGTTACACAGGAACCGGAGGAGGCCCATTCAGCCCCTCTCTCTCGAGCCTGTCACACAGGAACAGGAGGAGGCCCATTCAACCCCTTCTCGAGCCTGTCACACAGGAACAGGAAGAGGACATTCAGCCCCTCTTGAGCCTGTCACACAGGAACAGGAGGAGGACATTCAGCCCCTCCCTAGTCTTGGGGAACGAAGAAGGGCAAGTGGGTGAAGTGACAGTTGGCGACCATATCGGGGACAGTGATCACAGTTCAGTTAGATTTAGCATTACCACGGAAAAGGACAGAGATAAGGCAGGAGTAAAAGTCTTGAACTGGGGGGCAGGCAAATTTTGCAGAAATGCGAAGGGACTTGGCTGAGGTGGACTGGACAGCACTGCTGGAGGATAAAACAGTGGGAAGCACTAAAAAGCGAGATCCTAATTGCACAAAGTAGACATGTCCCCTACAAAAATAAGAGTGGTACAGCCAAATCTAGACCCCCCTGGTTGTCTAGAGGAATACAGGGGAAGATCAAACAGAAAAAGAAAGCGTACGATAGGCACAAAGAACTAAGCACTGCAGATAGCCTAGACGAATATAGGAAGTGCGGGGACGAAGGAAATAAGGAAATCAAAGAGAGGGCATGAAAAAAGATTAGCAAGTAAAGTTAAAGATAACCCAAAGATATTTGACCAATACACTAATGCTAAAAGGTTAGTTAAGGAAAAAGTGGGACCTATCCGAGATGAAGATGGAAACATGTGTGTAGATGCAGAGGCTGTGGGAAGGGTTTTGAATGAATATTTTGTCTCCGTGTTTACAAAGGAAAGGGAGGATGTAGATATAGTAGTCCAGGAGGAACACTGCGAGATATTGGACAGGATAATCATAAAGAGAGAGGAAGTACTCGAAGGGTTGAAATCCTTGAAAGTTGATAAGTCACCAGGGCCAGATGGATTGTTTCCGAGACTGCTGAAGGAAGTCAGGGAGGAGATAGCAGATGCTCGGAGGATGATTTTCCAATCTTCACTAGATACAGGGGAGGTACCGGAGGACTGGAGAAATGCAAATGTAGTTCCATTGTTTAAAAAGGGATCAAAGGAAATGCCAAACAATTATAGGCCGGTTAGTCTTACATCGGTGGTGAGCAAATTAGTAGAATCAATCCTGAGAGATAGGATTAACTGTCATGTGGAAAGGCATGGACTAGTCAGGGATGGTCAGCATGGATTTGTTAAAGGAAGGTCTTGCCTCATAAATTTGATTGAATTCTTTGAGGAAGTGACAAGAAGGGTTGATGAAGGTAGTGCAGTGGATGTTGTGTACATGGATTTTAGCAAGACATTTGACAAGGTCCCACATGGCAGATTGGTCAGCAAAGTAAAAGCCCATGGGATTCAGGGTAATGTGGCAAACTGGATAAAAGGTTGGCTTTGTAACAGGGAAACAAAGGGTAATGGTCGATGGATGCCCTTGCGAATGGAAAGTTGTCTCAAGTGGTGTTCCACAGGGCTCGGTGTTGGGACCCTTGCTGTTTGTGTTATATATTCACGATTCGGACATGAACGTGGGGGGCATGATTGGGAAATTTGCAGATGACACAAAGATTGTCCGAGTAGTGGATAGTGTGGAGGATAGCCAAAATCTCCAAAACGATATAGATGGGTTGGTGGAGTGGGCGGTAAAGTGGCAGATGGATTTTTAACATAGAGAAGTGCGAGATCATACATTTAGGGAGGTCAAACAGTTACAGGGATTACACAATAAATGGGAATATACTAAGAGGGGTAGATGAAGTGAGAGATCTTGGCGTACAAGTACACAGGTCCCTGAAGGCAGCAGTTCAAGGAGACAAGGTTGTAAAGAAGGTATATGGAATGGTCTCCTTCATTGGCAGAGGTATAGAATATAAAAGTAAGGATATAATGTTGGAATTGTATAAAACACTGGTGAGGCCACAGCTGGAGTATTGTGTGCAGTTCTGGTCACCACATTACAGGAAGGGCGTAATAGCTCTGGAGAGAGTGCAGAGGAGGTTTACAAGAATGTTGCCAGGGTTAGAAAAGTGTAGCTACGAGGAGAGATTGGATAGGTTGAGGTTATTTTCCTTAGAACAAAGAAGGCTGAGAGGTGACTCGAATGAGGTGGACAAAATTATGAGGGGAATAGATAGAGTGGACGGGATAAAATTGTTTCCCTTGGTGGAGAATTCTAGAACCAGGGGATATAGATTCAAGATAAGTGGCAGAGGGTGTAGGGGGGGACATGAGGAAGAACTTTTTTTTACGCAGAGGGTAGTGGGTGTCTGGAATTCGCTGCCCAAGTTGGTGGTAGAGGCAGAAACTCTAAACTCTTTTAAAAAGTACCTGGATCTGCACCTTAAGTGCTGTAAGCTGCAGGGCTATGGGCCGGGTGCAGGAAGGTGGGATTAGAAAGGGCACCTGGGTGTCCTCGGGCTGGCATGGACAAGATGGGCCGAATGGCCTCCTTCTGTGCTGTAACTTTTCTATGGTTCTGTTACACAGGAACAGGAGGAGGCCCATTCAATCCCCTCTCGAGCCTGTCACACAGGAACAGGAGGAGGCCATTCAGCCCCTCTCGAGCCTGTTACACAGGAACAGGAGGAGGCCCATTCAATCCCCTCTCGAGCCTGTCACACAGGAACAGGAGGAGGCCATTCAGCCCCTCTCGAGCCTGTTACACAGGAACAGGAGGAGGCCATTCAGCCCCTCTGGAGCCTGTTACACAGGAACAGGAGGAGGCCATTCAGCCCCTCCTCGAGCCCCTCCTCACCCGTTCAGCCTGAGGGTGACTGACGTGTACCTTCCTGTGCTCGGACAGAGAAGCTGACGAAAGCGGTGAGAGCGTCGGTGACGGCAGGGGAGAACTCGGGCGGTCCGGATCGGGGGGCTGGAAGCCTCGAGACTGGCCGCAGGCTCAGCGTTTCCAGCATGAGCTCCCTCCTGGAGGAGAAGGACGACGATCGGATTATGTCCTGTCAGCACTGCAAAGGCATCCTGGAGCAGAGGGAGAGACGGCTGGAGGAGAGGGAGAGCTCGCCCCTCATTCTACAACTCTACACGGTACAGCACGGGGTTAGATACAGAGTAAAGCTCCCTCTACACCGTCCCCATCAAACACTCCCAGGACAGGTACAGCACGGGGTTAGATACAGAGTAAAGCTCCCTCTACACCGTCCCCATCAAACACTCCCAGGACAGGTACAGCACAGGGTTAGATACAGAGTAAAGCTCCCTCTACACCGTCCCCATCAAACACTCCCAGGACAGGTACAGCACAGGGTTAGATACAGAGTAAAGCTCCCTCTACACTGTCCCCATCAAACACTCCCAGGACAGGTACAGCACGGGGTTAGATACAGAGTAAAGCTCCCTCTACACTGTCCCCATCAAACACTCCCAGGACAGGTACAGCACGGGGTTAGATACAGAGTAAAGCTCCCTTTACACTGTCCCCATCAAACACTCCCAGGACAGGTACAGCACGGGGTTAGATACAGAGTAAAGCTCCCTCTACACTGTCCCCATCAAACACTCCCGGGACAGGTACAGCACGGGGTTAGATACAGAGTAAAGCTCCCTCTACACCATCCCCATCAAACACTCCCAGGACAGGTACAGCACGGGGTTAGATACAGAGTAAAACTCCCTCTACACCGTCCCCATCAAACACTCCCAGGACAGGTACAGCACGGGGTTAGCTACAGAGTAAAGCTCCCTCTACACCGTCCCCATCAAACACTCCCAGGACAGGTACAGCACGGGGTTAGATACAGAGTAAAGCTCCCTCTACACCGTCCCCATCAAACACTGCCAGGACAGGTACAGCACGGGGTTAGATACAGAGTAAAGCTCCCTCTACACCGTCCCCATCAAACACTCCCAGGACAGGTACAGCATGGGGTTAGATACAGAGTAAAGCTCCCTCTACACTGTCCCCATCAAATACTCCCAGGACAGGTACAGCACGGGGTTAGATACAGAGTAAAGCTCCCTCTACACCGTCCCCATCAAATACTCCCAGGACAGGTACAGCACGGGGTTAGATACAGAGTAAAGCTCCCTCTACACCGTCCCCATCAAACACTCCCAGGACAGGTACAGCATGGGGTTAGATACAGAGTAAAGCTCCCTCTACACTGTCCCCATCAAATACTCCCAGGACAGGTACAGCACGGGGTTAGATACAGAGTAAAGCTCCCTCTACACCGTCCCCATCAAATACTCCCAGGACAGGTACAGCACGGGGTTAGATACAGAGTAAAGCTCCCTCTACACCGTCCCCATCAAACACTCCCAGGACAGGTACAGCACGGGGTTAGACACAGGGCAGAGTTTGCGCGCCGAAGGAGTGGTCTGGTCTCGGTGAGCGGGGAGTTTGGCCGTGTCTCTAATCAGTTTTGTTTGTCGCTGATGACCCGCAGAAGCTGCAGTCCTGCCGGGCGAGCGTGGAGAAGCTGGCTCCCGAATACATGAGAATGGCTGATTCGCTGAAGTAAGTCAGGGGGTCGTGAGGTCGGGAGACCTGGGGGGGTGGAGGGGTACCGGCTGAGACAAACACGGCACACCCCCAGCTCCTGGTAAACCGTGAGCGCCCGCGCTCCCACACGGACACGTGCATTGCTCGCCGGCTACTGATGGCTGGGGTGGTCTGCAGGCCGCTCTGTCCTTCTGTCTGAGCGCGTCTGACCATTTGAATGCTCGTCCCCAGATTCATCCTACTCCCGACTCAAGGGATTAGAAATTAGTTTTTTAAATAATTGACGGGATGTGGGCGTCGCTGGCCGGGCCCAGCATTTATTACCCCATCCCTAATTGCCCCCCTTGAGAAGGTGGGGGTGGGTGAGCCGCCTTCTTGAGCCGCTGCAGTCCCCGTGTGGTGTAGGTACACCCACCGCGTTGTTAGGGAGGGAGTTCCAGGATTTTGACCCAGCGACAGTGAAGGAACGGCCGATATATTTCCAAGTCGGGATGGTGTGTGTGTGGGGCTCGGAGGGGAACTTGCAGGTGGTGGTGTTCCCCATGGGTCTGCTGCCCTCGTCCTTCTAGGTGGTAGAGGTGGTGGGTTTGGGTGGCGCTTGTCGAAGGAGCCTTGGCGAGTTGCTGCAGTGCATCTTGTAGATGGTACACACACTGCTGCCCCTGTGCGTCGGTGAGTGGAGGGAGTGAATGTTTGTGGATGGGGTGCCGATCAAGCGGGGCTGCTTTGTCCTGGACGGTGTCGAGCTTCTCGAGTGTTGTGGGAGCTGCGCTCACCCAGGCAAGTGGGGAGTATCCCATCACACTCCTGACTGGTGCCTTGTAGATGGTGGACGGGCTTTGGGGAGTCAGGAGCTGAGTTGCAGGACATATGCTGTCGTGAGTAGTTTCCTGTTAGCTCCAGTCTAGCACCTACCCCTCCTATCAATTGGGTTGAAGGTGAGACATTGGTACTGAGCATGTCACAGAGTCTTTATAAACCAACTCTGTAAGCAAACTGTTAATCCATTGGCCGTGTGTACTGGGGACCAGGAGCTTGTGTTTTGCCAGTACCCAGCTCTCTGCTGTGCCTCTGAGAGGTCAGATGTTCGAGACCCACCCCGTAGCTTAGAACTCCATCCAGGTTGGGACCCACCCACCCAGGGTGGGAGCGACAGTGCCCTGTCGGAGTGTCAGTGCTGAGGGAGCGACGCACTGTCGGAGGGTCAGTGCTGAGGGAGCGCCGCACTGTCGGAGGGTCAGTGCTGAGGGAGCGCCGCACTGTCGGAGGGTCAGTGCTGAGGGAGCGCCGCACTGTGGGAGGGTCAGTGCTGAGGGAGCGCCGCACTGTCGGAGGGTCAGCGCTGAGGGAGCACCGCACTGTGGGAGGGTCAGCGCTGAGGGAGCACCGCACTGTGGGAGGGTCAGCGCTGAGGGAGCGCCGCACTGTGGGAGGGTCAGCGCTGAGGGAGCGCCGCACTGTGGGAGGGTCAGTGCTGAGGGAGCGCCGCACTGTCGGAGGGTCAGTGCTGAGGGAGCGCCGCACTGTGGGAGGGTCAGTGCTGAGGGAGCAGCGCGCTGCCAGAGGGTCAGCGCTGAGGGAGCGCCGCGCTGTCAGAGGGTCAGTGCTGAGGGAGTGCCGCACTGTCGGAGGGTCAGTGCCGAGGGAGCGCCGCACTGTCGGAGGGTCAGTGCCGAGGGAGCGCCGCACTGTCGGAGGGTCAGTGCCGAGGGAGCGCCGCACTGTCGGAGGGTCAGTGCCGAGGGAGCGCCGCACTGTCGGAGGGTCAGTGCTGAGGGAGCGCCACACTGACGGAGGGTCAGCGCTGAGTGTAAAAGATCCCACGGCCACTTTTGGAAAAAGAGCAGGCGATTCGGGTGGGGGGTTGGGAGATCCCCACAGTGTCCTGGGGCTGATATTTATCACTCAACCAAGATGGCTGAGAAAAAGAGACGATGTGGATGGTTTTCACATTGGCTGTTTCTGGGATCTTGCTGTGCGCAAATTGGCGTTTCCGACACGGCAAACTGTGACCGTGCTTTGAATAATACTCGGTCAGTGGCTGTCACGTTCTTTGGGTTGCTCTGAGCCACTGAAAGGACATTTCTTTCTTGCAGTGCCGGGGAGAGTACCTACGGATTGGAGCAAGCCTCGAACCTGCGAGTGGAACTGATGAAGCTCTACGAACGGATTGATCTGCTCAGGTAGGTGCCCTGCCTCCTTGCCCCTTCCATTGCCAACTGGTTAGTCACCAGTGCCTTTAGCAGGCACCGGGTAGGGTAGGAGCCCGGGAGCACTGTGTGCGTTTGCGAGTGTGGGGAAGAGAGAGAGAGGGAGAGTGTGGGGAAGAGAGAGAGAGGGAGAGTGTGTGGGGAAGAGAGAGAGAGGGAGAGTGTGTGGGGGAGAGAGAGAGGGAGAGTGTGTGGGGGAGAGAGAGAGGGAGAGTGTGTGGGGGAGAGAGAGAGGGAGAGTGTGTGGGGGAGAGAGAGAGGGAGAGTGTGTGGGGGAGAGAGAGAGGGAGAGTGTGTGGGGGAGAGAGAGAGGGAGAGTGTGTGGGGGAGAGAGAGAGTGAGAGTGTGTGGGGGAGAGAGAGAGTGAGAGTGTGTGGGGGAGAGAGAGAGTGAGAGTGTGTGGGGGGGAGAGAGAGTGAGAGTGTGTGGGGGGGGAGAGAGAGAGTGAGAGTGTGTGGGGGGGGGAGAGAGAGAGGGAGAGTGTGTGGGGGGGGGGAGAGAGAGAGGGAGAGTGGGGGGGGGAGAGAGAGAGGGAGAGTGTGTGGGGGGAGAGAGAGAGGGAGAGTGTGTGGGGGAGAGAGAGAGGGAGAGTGTGTGGGGGAGAGAGAGAGGGAGAGTGTGTGGGGGAGAGAGAGAGGGAGTGTGTGGGGGAGAGAGAGGGAGAGTGTGTGGGGGAGAGAGAGGGAGAGTGTGTGGGGGAGAGAGAGGGAGAGTGTGTGGGGGAGAGAGAGAGTGAGAGTGTGTGGGGGAGAGAGAGAGTGAGAGTGTGTGGGGGAGAGAGAGAGTGAGAGTGTGTGGGGGGGAGAGAGAAGTGAGAGTGTGTGGGGGGAGAGAGAGTGAGAGTGTGTGGGGGGGAGAGAGAGAGTGAGAGTGTGTGGGGGGGGAGAGAGAGAGTGAGAGTGTGTGGGGGGGGAGAGAGAGAGTGAGAGTGTGTGGGGGGGGGAGAGAGAGAGGGAGAGTGTGTGGGGGGGGGAGAGAGAGAGGGAGAGTGTGTGGGGGGGGAGAGAGAGAGGGAGAGTGTGTGGGGGGGGGAGAGAGAGGGAGAGTGTGTGGGGGGGAGAGAGAGGAGAGAGTGTGGGGGGGGAGAGAGAGAGGGAGGAGTGTGTGGGGAGAGAGAGAGGAGAGTGTGGGGGAGAGAGAGAGGGAGTGGTGTGGGGAGAGAGAG
>NW_027598498.1:0-32500 GCF_964194155.1 Cetorhinus maximus
GTGTCACCCCGCCCCCTGCCCGCTCTGTGTAACCCCGCCCCCTTCGCGCACCGTGCGACCCCGCCCCCTGCCCGCTCCGTGCAACCCCGCCCCCTGCCCGCTCCGTGCGACCCCCCCCACTGCGCGCTCTGTGTCACACCGCCCCCTGCCCGCTCTGTGTCACCCCGCCCCCTGCACTCTCTGTGTGACCCCGCCCCCACGCGCTCTGTGTCACCCCGCCCCCTGCCCGCTCTGTGTGACCCCGCCCCCACGCGCTCTGTATCTCCCCACCCCGCTGCCCACACTGTATGACCCCGCCCCCTGCCCGCTCTGCATCACCCCGCCCCCTGCGCACTGTTTGACCCCGCCCACTGGCTGCTCTTTGTGACAACGCCCCCTTCCTGCACTGTCACCCTACCCCCTCCGCCCCCTGTATAACCCCGCCCCTTTCCAGCTCTGTATCACCCCATCCCCTTCCCGCACAGTTTAACCCCGCCCCCTGCCCTCCCTGTGTGACCCCGCCCCCTGCGCGCTTCGTGTCTCCCCGCCCCCTGCGACGTCTGTGTGACCCCGCCCCCTGCCGGCTCCATGTGACCCCGCCCCCTGCCCGCTCTGTGTGACCCCCGCCCGCTGCCCCCCGCCCGCTCTGTGTGACCCCGCCCCCTGCCCGCTCAGTGTAACCCCGCCCCGTCTAACCCCGCCCCCTGCCCGCTCTGTGTCACCCCACCCCCTGCCCGCTCTGTGTCACCCCGCCCCCTGCCCGCTCAGTGTGACCCCGCCCCCAGCCCGCTCTGTGTGACCCCGCCCCCTGCGCGCTCTGTGTCAGTTGAAGTGAAGCGCGAGAGGAGCCGGGAGTTGAGCGGGAGCAAAGGTCACTAAGGGAGTTCAGTGAGGCGGGAACGAGGTGATCCTTCGAGGACAATGAGTGCGGCCGGGGCAGCGTTTACTGCTTTTATTGCTGAGAGTGTTTAAGATCTTATTTTGTGGTTCATCGTTTGTAAGGGACTATATTCTGTAACAGCGAGGAGCAGGGTTGAAGGGCCCGAGAGTAATTGATATTATTTGATATTAAGTATCTTCCAAAAGGTTTAATTTAATTTAAAGGGGTCAGTCATGGCAGGAGAGCTCAAAGCCGTGGTGTGCTCATCCTGCTCTATGTGGGAAGCCGGGCACGTTTCCAGTGCCCGGGACCAGCCTGTGTGCGGGAAGTGTCTCCAGCTGCAGCTCCTGGAAGCCGGGGATTTGGAGCTGGAGCGGCGGCTGGGGACACGGTGGAGCATCCGCCAGGTGGAGAGTATCGTGGATAGGGACGTATAGAGAGGTGGTCACACCGCAGGGTAAGAGTCCACAGGCAGGAAGGGAATGGGTGACCACAAGGCAAAGCAAGGGGACTAGGCAGGCAGTGCAGGAATCTCCTGTGGCTATTTCCCTGCAAAATAGATATACCGCTTTGGATACTGTTGGGGGGGGGAATGGCCTCTCAGGAGAAAGCAGCAACAGCCAAATTTGTTGCACCATGGTTGCCTAGGCTGCACCGGGGAGGAGTAAAATGTGTGGGAACGCAACAGCTACAGGGGATTCAATTGTAAGGGGAATAGAGAGGCTTTTCTGTGGCTGCAAACGAGACTCCAGGATGGTATGTTGCCTCCCTGGTGCTCGGGTCGAGGATGTCTCAGAGCGGCTAGAGGACATTCTGAAGGGGAAGGGTGAACACCCAGTGATCGTGGTGCACATTGGTACAAACGACATAGGTGAGAAAAGGGATGAGATCCAAAAAGCAGAATATATGGAGTTAGGAAGTAAGTTGAAAAGTAGGACCCCAAAGGTAGTGATTTCAGGATTACTACCAGTGCCATGTACCAGTCAGTGTAGAAATAGCAGGATACATCAGATGAATATGTGGTTGAAGAGATGGTGTGAAGTGGAGGGTTTCAAATTCCTGGGACATTGGGACCGGTTCTGGTGGAGGTGGGACCAGTACAAACCGGACGGGTTACACCTAGACAGGACTGGGACTGATGTCCTGGGGGAACGTTTGCTAGAGTGGTTGGGGAGGATTTAAACTAAAATGGCAGGGGGACGGGAACCTATGCAAGGAGTCAGAGAAAGGGGAATCAAAGACAAGAACAAAAGACAGAAAGCGGAATAAGAAAAGTGATAGTCAGAGAAATCAAGGGCAAGAATCAAACAGGGCCTCAGTGAAAAATAGTGGGAACGGGACAAGTAATGTTATAAAGACAATCCTTAAGGCTTTGAGCATTAATGCGAGGAGCATTCGCATAAAGTGGATAAATTAACCACGCAAATAGATGTAAACAGGTATGATATAGTCGGAATTACGGAGACATGGCTGCAAGAAGGGAACTCAACATCCAGTGGTATTCAGTATTTAGGAAGGACAGACAATAAGGAAAAGGTGGTGGAGTTGCATTGCTGGTTAAAGAGGAAATTAAGGCAATAGTGAGGAAAGACATTAGCTCCGACGATGTGGAATCTGTATGGGTAGAGCTGAGAAACACTAAGGGGCAAAAAACGTTAGTGGGGGTTGTATATAGACCCCCAAACTGTAGTGGTGATGTTGGGAATGGCATTAAACAGGAAATTAGAGACGCATGTAATAAAGGAACATCTGTAATTATGGGTCACCTTAATCTGCATATAGATTGGGCAAATCAAATTAGTAACAATACCATAGAGGACCAATTCCTGGAGTGTATATGGGATGTTTTTCTGGACCAGTGTTTTGAGGAAGCAACGAGAGAACAGCCCATCCTCGACTGGGTATTGTGTAATGAGAAAGGAATAATTGGCAATCTACTTGTGCGAGGCCCCTTGGGGATGAGCGACCATAATATGATAGAATTCTTCATCAAGATGGAGAGTGACGTGGTTGATTCTGAGACTTGGGTCCTGAAGCTTAATAAAGGAAACTACGACGGTATGAGGCGCGAGTTGGCTATGATGGATTGGGAAACGTTGCTCAAAGGGATGACGTTGGATAGGCAATGGCAAACATTCAAAGAGCGCATGGGTGAACTGCAACAATTGTTTATTCCTGTCTGGAGCAAAAGTAAAACAGGAAAGGTGGCCAAACCATGGCTTACGAGGGAAATTAGAGAGAGTATTAGATGCAAGGAAGAGGCATACAAATTGGCCAGAAAAAACAACAGACCTGAGGATTGGGAGCAGTTTAGAATTCAGCAAAGGAGGACTAAGGGATTGATTAAGAAGGGGAAAATAAAGCATGATAGTAAGCTTGCAGGGAACATAAAAACTGACTGTAAAGGTTTCTATAGGTATGTGAAGAGAAACAGATTGGTGAAGACAAATGTAGGTCCCTTACAGTCAGAAACAGGGGAATTTATAATGGGGAACAAAGAAATGGCTGACCAACTAAATACATACTTGTGTTCTGTCTCCACAAAGGAGGACACAAATAACATACCAGAAATGTTGGTGTGGAAGAATAAAATACATCTACAGGACAACTAAGGGTTAAACGGTTAAAACCATAGTGGAATACTACAGCACAGTTCCCTCTTTTGTTCTAGCAGGTACACTTGCAGCTGCCAGCTAGTTGAGCAGGAAAGGAGAAAAGGAGTATCATAAACAAGCTTCCTAGAATCCTTGAGACAAGGCTAGGATGTCTGCCCCCAACACAAAGAGACAGGATCAAGCAATGGTCATCTGTTCTCTAGAGTGTACACCCCCTAGCACTAAAGATAAGGTCAAGCATGGTTATCTATTCTCTGTCTCACTTTTTTATTACCAGATGGGCTTCCCCCAATATCCTGTATAGTCATAAATTAGAATAGACTAATTGTGTGTTGCATGCCAAAGACAATGATTCTCAATGTAATTAATTAGTGAAGGTTAGGCAGTCTTATCACCTTCAAGCTCTTTGATATGTACAACTTTTACTATAAATATGTGTGTACTGTGATGCTTCCTCAGAGTGCCGGCTAACTCCGTTGTATGCTGCTGGGCTCTCCATGATATCATGATTCAATAAAGACTTCCAAGACAAACCTCCTGGGTCTGAGTGTACACTCCGTTTTCCGCGACAAATTGTCGACGAGGATGGGATCCGAATGAAGTCCAGTAACCTCTTAAATTGGAGAGGTGATTGAAATCCTGGGCCGTCGAATCTCTAAAAAAAGAACCCTCATGGAGAAAGGGAGGATTAACTCTCCTAAGTTAGGGAGAGTACGAACTGCATCCTAGCTGAGAGGGGGAGTGCTAGAAAAAGGGTAGCTACCGACCAGACTCAAAAGACCCAAGGAACTGGAGGACTTGTTCAGGAACTCTTAAACACCGGTGAGCGCATAGGGTAAGAAACGCGCCGCGCTGTTAATTGTGTTTTCTTTTCAGAAAAATGGGAGATCGCAACAGCAGAGCGGGCTCTGCCACTCCCCCCGCTTCGCAAAGTACTAAGAACAAACTGAAACCGGAGCTTAAATCAGGAACTTTGAAGATGGGCAAGAAAACGGAATGAAAAATGGATGGAGGTTAAAAAAAAGTAGTAGTAGTATACCCAGGGGTTCGAGTCCCATGGAGGTGAAAAGTAAGTAATTTCTGTGTTTTCTTTTGTGTCCATTATGGTCCTGAAATTGTCCAATATGTTTCTGATTGGGTTAAATGGACTCAAAGTAAAGGAGAGAGCTTCCCACCAGCTGGAACTTTTAATCGGGACAGATTTGAGCCGCTTATAATATGTTTTAAGGGAGGTAGATAGTTCGCCACTGAATTTTCTGTAACTTAAAAAAAAAATTGAATTGATCTAAGTTACAAGAGCTGTTTGTGTTGAAGAGAGAGAGAGAGAGAGAGAGAGAAAGGGTACCCCTAGGGGGTTAATGAGTAACTCACAAGCAGCAGCAGAGAAAATGTGGAGCTTTCGTCAGTTTGAAGGTCCCTATAGGTGGAGCCTTCACGATCCCTTTATTCCCCCCACTGCTACTCGAAGCTTCGTTTAGAGTTAAGTTCAATATTACAGGAGTATCGATACATACCTTTATGTATGTGTTTGTTTGTGTGGAAGGAAGCATTTGTATGTGAGCTTTAATGTGTTTTCTTCCCTGAATTGTCTTTTGTGTGTGTAGTTGGGCACTTTAGAGTCGAAAGCCCCATATTAGATTAAAGGAAAAGTTTATTCAAATATTCCAAAGTCTTGAGTATAAGGTTTGAGTTGAGATTTCTGGCAAAAATCGTAATTTGAAGGGAGTGTAAAGATAAAACAGGGCTTGCCTTTATCTCATCCTTGAGATGAACCAACCTTTGTACCACCCCCTTGTAGACTAGTAGGGAATAACCCTCATCAGCAGCTTCCAAGCTGATTGGGATTAATACATACGAGTTTGTATTCTAAAATTCTGAGAAAAAGAAATTACTTGAAATTCAGAAGGATTCTAGGAAAATGAAAAGATGTAAACACAAGGTCTAGATGGTTCCAATGGATAAAAAGGGGTTTCTTAAGAAGAGATGAATTAAATATGAAAGGAAATCTGCTTTCCAACAGCACTGTAATTTGAATTTGGGACAATCTTGAGATGTAAAGTGCAGTGTAATTTAACAGGTTACTTTTGAATCACTAGGATGCTGTCTAAGATAAAGAATGTGTTGATAAACATACGGAAATTATAACTTGGATACAAATCGTTACACATGAAAAAGAAGTTGTTTTAATTCTGATAGTGTAAATTACAGTTCTTACAAAGTTTAAAAATTTGAGGTTTGGTTCTTGATAAAGTTCTCAAAAGGGAATTTTCATTTTAAAAGGTCTGACAACAATTGGCACTAATTCAAATGCTGCGAGCTTTTGTGTTTGTAAGTCTGTTCCCAAAATATGAAGCTAAGCTCAAGACCTTGGCAAAGTTTGGCAGAAATCCAATTTTTGGCCGAGTTAATGAATCTGGGATAATTCTAAAAGAAACGGGTCAGACACAATTTAGTGGGTTTCTTTTAAGACAATAAAATCTTTGAGAAGAAGAAAAGGAAGCAAAACTTGTCAATACCTGATTTCTGTTTTTAAAACTGTTATGAGAATATTTTAAAGTCTCTCCAGGCAACATGAACAGGATAAGATGGTAGCTGTTGCAAGTGTAATATGGTATGAGGCAAGTAGGAGAATGAGTCAGGGAAAGAGGACATAATGTACAAATTGTTTTAAGGGAAATGAATTTGATAATCTGGCCATCAACTGAAGCATTGGAACTGCACAGGGGGAGATAAGCAAAGATCTAGAGACAGAGATCTCCGTTGAAATGGAATAGTTAATATGGCCTAAAGAGTAAGGAAACATTTTAAACAATCCAAGACAATAGAGAAACTGAACTCCAGAGAACCTTAGGATGATCATGGCCAGGAAAGAAAACTTAGAGGTAAAGGGAAAGCTGGAAAAAGGCTAAACAGATGTATTACTGACTATATTAATGTGCCTGCAAGCTACAAAAAGTAAAACCACAGGATTAACACCTTGATGACAGGCAGAGTTAAGCGGTTCCCAGAGAGAACCATCACTGGAAGTGAAAATACCGAGCCATTGAAAGATAGGATAAGAAGGTGCATTGTAGAGTTGTTTAAGGAATTGAGGTCTGACATGAGACAGCAGCAGGAGGGAGTAAACTGGAAGGAGTTTACCCAGATGGATTCAGATCAGGGAACTCATTTCACAGGGAGAGACATTAAAGAAGTGTGTAATCTTATGAAGCTTAAACAGAAATTCCATATTCCTTACCACCCCCAGAGTCCAGGGATGGTGGAAAGGATGAACTGAACTTAAAAAAAAAAACATCAATCAAGAGACAGGGAACAGCCCAATATTCTAATGCGCCGTGGGCTACCCCAAGCAGGACCGACAGGTTCACCCCATTTGAAATGATAACAGGAAGGGCCATGCTATTACCTGAAGGTATTATAGTAGGAGATGTAGGGCCACAGAAAGGAAAAATACAGGACAATGTAAGGGAATTAAGTAGGCAATTACATGAGTGGAGAGAGGAAGTCAGAGACCGACAGGTGATTAAGGATATGGAAACAGGCAAATCCAAAGAGCAACAATGGACCATACCAGGTAATTATGACAGGTGATACATGCACACTTGTAGATATGAGAACGGGAAGTAAATGGAGGCATTACACACAGTTAAAGATACATGACAATTGACCAAGCGGTAACCCAGAGAACGGGAGCCGATGTTAATGTCTCCACAGATCTACGATCCTGGTCGTGGGCCTATCAGTACTGGCAACAAGGTCGGGGATCATCACTGCCCATCCCGCACCGCAGGAGGAACTTTGGTACAGCACGGACAGTGCCGAATGCGACGCAACGGGGAATGATAAATGTGACAGTAGGAGAACAAGTGCTTTCAAATTGTAGTAAGGGTTTGCTTCAGATCCAGCATGGGAGGTTCGCCCAAAAGAGCCACTACCCAGCCACCGCCCACCTCTACTTTCACAGTCTGAGTAGAGATAATTGAAGCCCCTCAAACCACACTGACTGACCCATCTTGTCCGACTATGCATCCAGGACCGACGAATGATTTGGTACTGGTTAATCAGAAGTTTTGTATGATAATATACACCATGAGCTGGTACCCGTAGTCTTGAATGTATCCGGTGTCGTCCTGCCCCAATGGTGCTCAACCCATACCCAAGCACTCTATACGGCTCTGAGGCGCCAATTGATGACTGAAGCAGTTCAGTTCAGTGGCGAGATACGATCAGGCTTGGGAGGGAACCGTGTTAAGCGCAGCCTGATAAATGATGCCGCTATGATACTCAACATTGTTGGACATCATTGGTTAATCCAAAGCCTGGCTACCGTGCTTGAAAGTCATGTGGGGACTATCAATAAATTAATTGAAATAGGAAAAAATATTTCAGACAAAGCGAGCAGAAATGATGTTTGCAACACCTATGGATCTTGGGCACTGGAACAAGCCCGAGAAAATTTAAGACAGACTAAAGAAGGGGTAGTCCCTTTATGGGTAACTAATGCGCATCTATTGAATCTCTCATGACACAGGAATCATGACTTGACCGGTTGGCAGCTCAGGGGTTTAACACGTGTATATCGAATGAATGTTGAATGTATAGTGAATAGTAATATGTTAATAGGTATTGTATTAGTAATACCTGTCATACCTATGTCAATGACATAACCCAGGCAAGACGCCCACAGTGACTGCTGGTACGGGACCCCAGCCATGGGGCCCGTTTGTACACTTACAAATGGACTTTATACAAATGCCTAAATGTATGGAATATAATTATGTTTTAGTTCTAGTATGTTTGTTCTCGCGATGGGTGGAGGCGTATCCCACCCGACGAAATTATGCTGTTGTTGTTGTAAAATTGTTGTTCATTTTACTGCTAAAGTGAAAAAGGAACTGTCGAAGGCCTTACAATGCAACCATCACCTTTCCTGCCCATACCACCCCCAAGTCTACTGGAGCGATGGAAAGACAAAATGGTATTCTGAAAAACAACCTAAATTATGTGAAGAAACTGGTTTGAAATGGCCTGAAGCTCTACCCTTGGCGCTCATGGCTATGCACTCTCACGCTAACCGTACCACCTCCCTCTCTCCTTATGAAGTTGTAATGGGATGTCCTATGCACCTCCCAGTGACCCCACCCTTGTCTGCTAGGGAAATGGACATCCACGCTATGGATGAGGGAATGATTACATATTGTATAGTGCTCACTAATTCTCTCAAGAGCTTACATATACAGGTAGTAGAAGCTCAGAAAAAGCCCATCATTGAAGATTGCCATCAATACCAGCCCGGGGACCTAGTCCTTGTAAAGACCTTCAGGAGAAAGAACTGTTTGGAACCTCGATGGGAAGGGCCTTTCCAAGTCCTGCTCACCACCCATATGGCCGTAAAGGTTGAAGGGCGCCCTTGTGGATCCATACATCGCACGTCAAGTGGACGCTGACCTTGGACGGAAGGGCTTGTGCAAGAAATTTAACTGAGCCGTCAGAATGCTGACTCTGATTTGGATCCTCTCCTGCGTGGTCCTTGCGGGGAGTGGAATACCAATTCTGCGGTTCAACGAATGCTGGCCGTAGCCTCGCAAGTTAATCGGACTAAATGTTGGATTTGTACTCATTTTCCTCTATGCAAAACAGCAGCTGAATTGCATGAGAGGGTGGAAAGGACCCTACCTTTTGTTGCTAACAACTCGAACGGCCCTGAAGGTTAAAGGGAAGGAAGACTGGGTCCACGCCACTCACTGTAAAAAAAGACATTGTCCGGCAACAATATAGCAGCTGTTACCAAGTGATCTAACTTGTATTATGTATTGAAACAGAAGGTTTGAGTAATTTTTATAAAAAAGATTCTTGGTGGTCTGTAATACTAGGTTGGTTCTCCGGTTGGGGAAGTTGGTTGCTATACGTTTTAATTGGGTTGGCCTGATAATCTACATCCCAGAGTACTTAAGGATGTGGCCCTAGAAATAGCGGCTGCATTGGTGGTCATCTTCCGAGATTCAATAGACTCTGGAACAGTTCCTACAGATTGGAGGATAGCTAATGTAACCCCACTATTTAAAAAGGGAGTCAGAGAGAAAACAGGGAATTATAGACCAGTCAGCCTGACATCGGTAGTGGGGAAAATTCTAGAGTCCATTATAAAAGACTTAATAGCTGAGCACGTGGAAAACAGTGGCAGAATCGGACAGAGTCAGCATGGATTTATGAAAGGTAAATCATGCTTGACAAATCTACTGGAATTTTTCGAGGATGTAACTAGCAGAGTTGATGAGGGGGAGCCAGTGGATGTGGTTCATTTGGACTTTCAGAAGGCTTTCGACAAAGTCCCACATAAGAGATTGGCGTGTAAAATTAAAGCACGTAGGATTAGGGGTAGTGTATTGAGATGGATAGAAAACTGGTTGGCAGACAGGAAACAAAGAGAAGGAAGAAACGGGTCTTTTTCCGAATGGCAGGCAGTGACTAGTGGGGTACCGCACGGATCAGTGCTGGGATCCCAGTTATTCACATTATATATTAATGATTTAGATGAGGGAATTAATGTAATATCTCCAGGTTTGCAGATGACACAAAGCTGGGTGGGAGGGTGAGCTGTGAGGAGGATGCAGAGATGCTTCAGTGTGATTTGGACAAGCTGAGTGAGTGGGCAAATGCTTGGCAGATGCAGTATAATGTGGGTAAATGTGAGGTTATCCATTTTGGTAGCAAAAACAGGAAGGCAGATTATTATCTGAATGGCTATAAATTGAGAGAGGGGAATGTGCAACGAGACCTGGGTGTCCTTGTACACCAGTCGCTGAAGGTAAGCATGCAGGTGCAGCAGGCGGTAAAGAAGGCAAATGGTACGTTGGCCTTCATAGCCAGAGGATTTGAGTACAGGAACAGGGATGTCTTGCTACAATTGTGCAGGGCCTTGGTGAGACCACACCTGTAATATTGTGTGAAGTTTTGGTCTCCTTATCTGAGGAAGGATGTACTTGCTATAGAGGGAGTGCAGCGATGGTTTACCCGACTGATTCCTGGCATGGCGGGACTGACATATGTTGATAGATTGATTCGATTAGGATTATATTCGCTGGAGTTCAGAAGAATGAGGGGGGGAATCTCATAGAAACCTATAAAATTCTAACAGGACTAGACAGGGTAGATGCAGGAAGGATGTTCCCAATGGTGGGGGAGTCCAGAACCAGGGGTCACAGTCTGATGATATGGGGTCGACCATTTAGGACTGAGATGAGGAGAAATTTCTTCACCCAGAGAGTGGTGAGCCTGTGGAATTCATTACCACAGAAAGTAGTTGAGACCAAAACATTGTATGTTTTCAAGGAGGAGTTAGATATAGTTCATGGGGCGAAAGGGATCAAAGGGTATGGGGAGAAAGCGGGAGCAGGCTATTGAGTTGGATGATCAGCCATGATCATAATGAATGGGGGAGCAGGCTCGAAGGGCCGAATGGCCTACTCCTGCTCCTAGTTTCTATGTTTCTATGAAAGGAATAGCAGCATCGTGGATAGATAGGGAGAAACTGTCTCGTTGGCGGAAGGAGCGAGGACGAGAGGGACACAGATTTCAGTTAATCGGTAAAAGAAGCAATTGTGTTTTCCTGCTCGTTGTGGTCACTTCCTGGGTAAACATCAGGACACCGAACATGCCTAAGCGATTGGTTAAAGCAAAAGTACGTAGGCTGGTGTATGAAGGAATTGAGAAGTTAGGAGCAGCATTACAAAGTTGGAGATCCTGTATACATGTCTGAGTTGGGAGGTTCCTCAGAAAGAACTGTTCCGGACAGGAGAGAGACAGGAAAACTGTACTTCTGTCTCTCACCGGCTGTCCGCACGCAGAAGGTGTTTTGAATTCTTTGTGAAGTATGTTGTGGTGTGTTTTCCCAAACCCTCAGTGTGTCTGATCCACTATACTAATCACTCACAGCAAACTCACATTGTGATCAACTCGGGTTAGTTTATTTACATTTAAAACCCCGGGCAGGAATGTTCACAATGTCAACCTCCACATTCACACGCACACACACTCGCACACACCCATCCACACTCTCACGCACACTCGCACAAACACACACACTCACACAAACATATTCTCACAAACACACATACACGCCTACTCACACACACACACAAACACATTCACGCTCACACACACATAATAACAGCTCTCACACTCACATTCAAACACTCACACACAAACACACCTACACACATAGACATTTACACACACACACGCACACACACGTACACAAATGCACAGACACAGTAATGGAGGATAGAAAAAGGAAACTTTTACAACTATGGATAGTAACAGTACAAGAACCAGGGAGATTGAAATGAGTTCACATGATTTACAGAGTCCGAGAAGAAAAAGTCCAAAGGGTATTTCTGATGTGACCGAGTTTAATCCTGAGTCCAGTGGGAGTTTACTGCACGCAAATTGAATGCCTCGTTTCTGACATGACAACGATGAAAACTCTGTAAGGACTTGCTTCATTGGCTGCAAAAGCAGGTTGGGGATCATCTGAATTAGTGAAAGTTGCTAGAGAAATGCAGGACTTCTGTCCTGTTACATGTCGCCAGATTCCTGCTTGGATTTAGAATGGGGTTTTCCAATGTCAACCGTCACACTGTCATTCCCGCCTCCCACCACCGGTGGCGCTGCAGGGGGCTCCTCCTGGGGGAGAAGGGGAACAGATGAACTTTCACCTTACGGACGTGGCCTCGGGCAGCCGGGGACTGTGGGGAAGGGAGGAGGGGCTGGGGATCTTTGGACAATCCTGACACTCTCGTTCTGTGTCCCAGTCTCTCTTCAGGAACAATATTTCTCAATATCAGCTGCCTCGACGCTGGGCAGTGCCCTTTTCTCACAGATAAAAGGGAACTGATCGGAACAACTGACATCATTCCAGTCGGCACTTCTGATAATGGCGCAGTTTTCATTTCCTGCTGCATTATTCGGTTCACCCTTATACCATTTAGTAAAACTGGGAAATGGGGAAATAAAAAATACCGATAAAAATCCGACACATTCCTGCACAGAATCAGCAAGATTCCTACAGCCCGGAACAAATCTCAAACTAATCCCACTGCCCCGCTCTCTCCCCATAGCCCTGTACAAAACCCAAACTAATCCCACTGCCCCGCTCTCCCTCCATAGCCCTGTACAAAACCCAAACTAATCCCACTGTCCCACTCTCTCCCCATAGCCCTGTACAAATCCCCAACTAATCCCACTGCCCCGCTCTCTCCCCATAGCCCTGTATCAATCCCAAACTAATCCCACTGTCCCACTCTCTCCCCATAGCCCTGTATCAATCCCAAACTAATCCCACTGTCCCGCTCTCTCCCCATAGCCCTGTATCAATCCCAAACTAATCCCACTGCCCCGCTCTCTCCCCATAGCCCTGTATCAATCCCAAACTAATCCCACTGTCCCGCTCTCTCCCCATAGCCCTGTACAAATCCCCAAACTAATCCCACTGTCCCGCTCTCTCCCCATAGCCCTGTATCAATCCCAAACTAATCCCAATTTCCCACTCTCTCCCCATAGCCCTGTACAAATCCCCAACAAATCCCACTGTCCCTGCTCTCTCCCCATATCCCTGTATCAATCCCCAAACTAATCCCACTGTTCCGCACTCTCCCCATTGCCCAGTATCAATCCCAAACTAATCCCACTGTCCCGCTCTTTCCCCATAGCCCTGTATCAATCCCAAACTAATCCCACTGCCCCGCACTCTCCCCATCGCCCTGTATCAATCCCCAAACTAATCCCACTGCCCCGCTCTCTCCCCATAGCCCTGTACAAATCCCCAAACTAATCCCACTGTCCCGCTCTTTCCCCATAGCCCTGTATCAATCCCAAACTAATCCCACTGTCCCGCTCTCTCCCCATAGCCCTGTACAAATCCCCAAACTAATCCCACTGCCCCGCACTCTCCCCATAGCCCTGTATCAATCCCCAAACTAATCCCACTGCCCCGCACTCTCCCCATAGCCCTGTATCAATCCCCAAACTAATCCCACTGCCCCACTCTCTCCCCATAGCCCTGTATCAACCCCAAACTAATCCCACTGCCCCACTCTCTCCCCATAGCCCTGCATCAACCCCAAACTAATCCCACTGCCCCGCACTCTCCCCATAGCCCTGTATCAATCCCCAAACTAATCCCATTGCCCCGCACTCTCCCCATAGCCCTGTATCAATCCCCAAACTAATCCCACTGCCCCACTCTCTCCCCATAGCCCTGCATCAACCCCAAACTAATCCCACTGCCCCGCACTCTCCCCATAGCCCTGTATCAATCCCCAAACTAATCCCACTGCCCCGCTCTCTCCCCATTGCCCTGTATCAATCACAAACTAATCCCACTGCCCCGCTCTCTCCCCATAGCCCTGTATCAATCCCAAACTAATCCCCCTGTCCTGCTCTCTCTCTCCATGCGACGCTGGGACTCACCTCACTGGGGTCCCATCCACCCATTTCCAGTTTCCTTCACTCTCTCGATCTGTTAGTCCGATCCAGTGATCCCCAGGATTATTCTCGATAGATTTCTTTATGAAATTCTGCAGCAGATACAATGATGGAATGTGTTCAGTTAGTATGACTGCCTTAACTCACACAAACACGCACACACAACTGATACCCAAAATACACCAAACCCTTCCTCAGGAAATTCTCCCTCATTCCCTCTGATTCAATATCGGGAAGACTGAAGCTGTTTTTTTCCGTCTCTGTTCCAAACTCCATTCCTGAGTTACCGACTCCATCCTGGGAACTCTCTGAGTCTGAACCAGACTGTTCACAACCCTGGGGTTGTGTTTAACCTGGAGACGGGATTCCCACCCCATATCCACATCGTCACCAAGACGGCCTCTTCCCAACTCCGTAACATCGCCCAGAACCACACCGGGCTCAGCTCATCGACTACTGAAACCCTCGTTCATGTAGTGTAGAGGGAGCATTACTCTGTATCAAACCCTGTGCTGTACCTGTCCTGGGATTGTTTGATGGGGGCAGTGTAGAGGGAGCTTTACTCTGTATCTAACCCCGTGCTGTACCTGTCCTGGGAGTGTTTTATGGGCACAGTTTAGAGGGAGCTTTACTCTGTACCTAACCCCGTGCTGTACCTGTCCTGGGAGTGTTTGATGGGGACAGTGTAGAGGGAGCTTTACTCTGTATCTAACCCCGTGCTGTACCTGTCCTGGGAGTGTTTGATGGGGACAGTGTAGAGGGAGCTTTACTCTGTATCTAACCCCGTACTGTACATCTCCTGGGAGTGTTTGATGGGGACGGTGTAGAGGGAGCTTTACTCTGTATCTAACCCCGTACTGTACCTGTCCTGGGAGTGTTTGATGGGGACAGTGTAGAGGGCGCTTTACTCTGTATCTAACCCTGTGCTGTACCTGTCCTGAGAGTGTTTGAAGGGGACGGTGTAGATGGAGCTTTACTCTGTATCTAACTCCGTGCTGTACCTGTCCTGGGAGTGTTTGATGGGGATGGTGTAGATGGAGCTTTACTCTGTATCTAACCCCGTGCTGTACCTGTCCTGGGAGTGTTTGATGGGGATGGTGTAGATGGAGCTTTACTCTGTATCTAACCCCGTGCTGTACCTGTCCTGGGAGTGTTTGATGGGGACGGTGCAGAGGGATATTTTCTCTCTATCTCATTCTGACAGATGCGTCTGTCATTCTCACCTGTTCCTGTTCTGTATTTATGATGACGAGGTGTGTATTTTGGGATTCACATTGTTGTTTTGCCGAGTCCCAGTTTACTCTCTCCGTTGAGAATCTATAGCAATGATGATTATGAACTTTCCAGCCGTTCGGACAGGGAGACTCTGCAAAATTATAAAGACTTAATTCAGAGAAATACATCGTAACATTAGGAACAGGAGGAGGCCATTCAGCCCCTCTCGAGCCTGTTACACAGGAACAGGAGGAGGCCATTCAGCCCCTCTCGAGCCTGTTACACAGGAACAGGAGGAGGCCATTCAGCCCCTCTCGAGCATTTTACACCATTCTATTGGATCTGCTCTGTACCTTAACTCCCTCGGTTCCGTGACCCTCCATCCCCAACAACAATCTCTCAATCTCAGTTTTGACGTTTCCCTTTGACCTCCGGCCCCACAGTTTATTTCGGGGGTGGGGAGAGAGTTCCTGATTTCGGCTCCCCTTTCTGTGAAGAGGTGTTTCCTGATGTCCCCCCTGAACGTCCTGGCTCGAATTTTAACCTTCTTCCCCCTTGTTCTCGACTCCCCCTCCCCGGCTCCCCCACAACCCACCGGATCAGAGGAAATAGTTTCTCTCCATCGACCCAATCGAATCTCTTTATTGCTTTAAACGCCTCGGGTCCGGTCGCTGTGGTTTTGTTTGTCGGCCTCAGGTTTCGAGTTTGGCTCACCCGCCTGCACCTTATCCAATCTCCTCAATCTGTCGGACAGACCCCCAGACAGGGGGTGGGAGTGGGGAGACAGGGAGTAGGGGTGGGGAGACAGGGGGTAGGGGTGGGGAGACAGGGGGTGGGGGTGGGGAGACAGGGTATGGGGGTGGGGAGACAGGGCGTGGGGGTGGGGTGGGGAGGCTGGGGAGGGTGGGGGTGGGGAGACAGGGCGTGGGGTGGGGGTGGGGAGACAGGGGGCAGGGTGGGCAGACAGGGGGCGGGGATGGGGAGACAGGGAGACAGGGAGACAGGGGGCGGGGTGACGGGGCGGGGGCGGGAGACAGGGGGCGAGGGCGGAGAGACAGGGGATGGGGGCGGGGAGACAGGGGCGGGTAGACAGGGGGTGGGGGTGAGGGAGGGGAGACAGGGGATGAGTGAGGGGAGACAGGGGGTGAGGGAGGGGAGACAGGGGGTGGGGGTGGGGGTGGGTAGACAGGGGGTTGGAGTGGGTAGACAGGGGGTGGGGGAGGGGAGACAATGTGTGGGGTGGGTAGACAGGGTTGGGGTGGGGGTGGGGAGACAGGGGGTGGGGGTGGGGAGATAGGGGGTGGGGTGGGGGGACAGCGGGTGGGGAGGCAGGTGGGGGGAGACAGGGGGTCGGGGAGACGGGGTGTGGGGCCGGGGAGAAGGGGTGTGGGGCCGGGGAGACGGGGTGTGGGGCCGGGGAGACGGGGTGTGGGGGCGGGGAGACGGGGTGTGGGGGCGGGGAGACGGGGTGTGGGGGCGGGGAGACGGGGTGTGGGGGCGGGGAGACGGGGTGTGGGGGCAGGGAGACGGGGTGTGGGGGCGGGGAGACAGGGGGTGGGGGTGGGGTTGGGGAGACAGGGGGTGGGGGCGATCCCAATGGGACAGAGTGTGGGATGGTGGGAGAGTGGGGAAGGGGGTGGGGGCCGACAGCACCAACTCACCCGAGTAGTTCCGGAGGATGGCGCAGAAAGATCTTCGGTCCTGGAGCGTCTGTTCAAGGGTCTCGGACATATTCCGGATCTTTCCATTCAGCCCCGTCATGTTCTTGTCCATCTGTAGGACTGAGAGAATCACAGGGTCATAGAACTTACAGGGTCAAAGAACCACAGGGTCTGAAGTGCACAGAAGGAGGCCATTTGGCCCATCGTGTCCGCACCGGCTCTCCGAATGAGCGTTCGGACCCAGTGCCATTGCCCTGCCTTTTCCCCCCTGTACCCCTGCACATTGTATCTGTTCAAATAACCATCCAATGCCCCCTTGAATGCCTCAATTCAACCTGCCTCCCCCACATGACCAGGCAGCACATCCCAGACCCGAACCGCTCGGCCTGCGAAAACGTTTTCTCTCACATCGCGTTTGATTCCTTCGCAAATCGCTTAAAAATCTGTGTCCTCTGGGCCCAGTGCGAACAGCTTCTCCCCGTCTCCTCTCTCCAGCCCCCTCTTGACTCTGAACGTCTCCATCAAATCCCCTCTCAGCCTCCTTCTCTCCGAGGAGAATAATCCCAACCTCTCCCGTCTCTGCTCGGAACTGAAGCTTCTCATCCCCAAAAAATCCGTCTAAACCTCTTCTGCGCTTTCTCTCCAATGTGTTCAAATCCTTCCGATAATGTGGCTCTGAGCGGAAACACGCTGTGATGGGTGTGGGGTATATCAGAGTGTTACAGTGAGGGGTGTGGGGTATATCAGAGTGTTACAGTGAGGGGTGTGGGATATATCAGAGTGTTACAGTGAGGGGTGTGGGATATATCAGAGTGTTACAGTGAGGGGTGTGGGGTATATCAGAGTGTTACAGTGAGGGGTGTGGGATATATCAGAGTGTTACAGTGAGGGTTGTGGGATCTATCAGAGTGTTACAGTGAGGGGTGTGGGATATATCAGAGTGTTACAGTGAGGGGTGTGGGGTATGTCAGAGTGTTACAGTGAGGGGTGTGGAGTATGTCAGAGTGTTACAGTGAGGGGTGTGGGATATATCAGAGTGTTACAGTGAGCGGTGTGGGGTATATCAGAGTGCTACAGTGAGGGGTGTGGGGTATATCAGAGTGCTACAGTGAGGGGTGTGGGTTATATCAGAGTGCTACAGTGAGGGGTGTGGGGTATATCAGAGTGTTACAGTGAGGGGTGTGGGGTATATCAGAGTGTTACAGTGAGGGGTGTGGGATATATCAGAGTGTTACAGTGAGGGGTGTGGGATCTATCAGAGTGTTACAGTGAGGGGTGTGGGATATATCAGAGTGTTACAGTGAGGGGTGTGGGATATATCAGAGTGTTACAGTGAGGGGTGTGGGGTATATCAGAGTGTTACAGTGAGGGGTGTGGGATATATCAGAGTGTTACAGTGAGGGGTGTGGGGTATATCAGAGCGTTACAGTGAGGGGTGTGGGATATATCAGAGTGTTACAGTGAGGGGTGTGGGATATATCAGAGTGTTACAGTGAGGGGTGTGGGGTATATCAGAGTGTTACAGTGAGGGGTGTGGGGTATATCAGAGTGTTACAGTGAGGGGTGTGGGATATATCAGAGTGTTACAGTGAGGGGTGTGGGACATATCAGTGTGTTACAGTGAGGGGTGTGGGATATATCCGAGTGTTACAGTGAAGCATGTGCAATATATGAGAGTATAACAGTGTGGATTGTGTGATATCAGTGTGTTAAAGTGAAGAATGTGTAATATTTCATAATGTTTCAGTGATGTGTGTAGGAACTATCAGACTGTTACAGTGAGGGGTGTGTGGTATATCAGGGAGTTACAGTGAGGGGTGTGGGATATATCAGAATGTTACAGTGAGGGGTGTGGGAACTATCAGAGTGTTACAGTGAGGGGTGTGTGATATATCAGAGTGTTACAGTGAGGGGTGTGGGATATATCAGAGTGTTACAGTGTGGGTTGTGGGAAATATCAGAGTGTTACAGTGTGGGTTGTGGGAAATATCAGAGTGTTACAGTGAGGGGAGTGGGATATAGCAGAGTGTTACAGTGAGGGGTGTGGGATATATCAGAGTGTTAAAGTGAGGGGTGTAGGATATATCAGAGTGTTACAGTGAGGGATGTGGGATATATAAATGTGTTGCAGTGAGGGGAGTGGGAACTATCAGAGTGTTACAGTGTGGTTTGTGGGATATATCAGTTCGTTACAGTGAGGGGTGTGGGATATATGAGAGTGTTACAGTGAGGGGTGTGGGATATATCAGAGTGTTACAGTGAGGGCTGTGGGATATATCATACTGTTACAGTGAGGGGTGTGGGATATATCAGGGTGTTACAGTGAGGGGTGTGGGATATATCA
This sequence comes from Cetorhinus maximus, assembly GCF_964194155.1. NCBI lineage: Eukaryota > Metazoa > Chordata > Chondrichthyes > Lamniformes > Cetorhinidae > Cetorhinus > Cetorhinus maximus. Next base: position 19,180 of record NW_027598498.1, read on the forward strand.
GAGTGTTACAGTGAGGGGTGTGGGATATATCAGAGTGTTACAGTGAGGGGTCTGGGATATATCAGAGTGTTCCAGTGAGGGGTGTGTGATATTTCAGCGTGTTACAGGGAGGGATGTGGGATATATCAGACTGTTAGAGTGAGGGGTGTGGGGTATGCCTGAGTGTTACAGTGAGGGGTGTGGGATATATCAGTTTGTTTCTGTGAGAGGTGTGGGATTTATCAACATTTTACACTGAGGTGCGTGGTGTAAATCAGTGTTTTACAGTGAGGGGTGTGGAGTATATTGGAATGTTACAGTGAAGGGTGTGGGATATATCAGAGTGTTACAGTGAGGGCTGCCTAATATATCAGGGTGTTATAGGGAGGTGTGTGGGATATATCAGATTGTTACGGTGAAGGGTGTGGGATATATCAGATTGTTACGGTGAAGGGTGTGGTATATATCAGATTGTTACGGTGAGGGGTGTGGGGAATATCAGTGTTCTAGTGAGTGGTGTGGAATATATCAGTGTTAGTGTGAGAGGGTTTGAATGTATGAATAAACTATGCTACTGATTTAAATCTAGAGAGATGTTGCTGCTTCTCCCTTTAAAGTCTGACCTCACAAACTGAGGGCTTTGGTAAACACACCACAGCCTATTTCCAACATGAAAACACCCCTGCTTACGGACAGAGGGTGAGAAAATAAAGGAGTTCAGTATTGCCTCCGTTCACTCTCTGTAACAGGTTCAGTGTCAGATTCAGTTTCCTACCTTGGACTCTCAGCCCTATCGCAATAACCAAACTGATGATTAGGACAATGAGGCAGGCGATGCCAAGATGTGTTGAAGTTATTGATCTTCTTCCTCCAACTGGTTCCTGCCCTGTTTTACCTGGAATAGAGAAGTAAAGATTGACCCATGTTGAGCAACCCGTGTTACTGCACGGAACAGACAATGGTGACGTATCTACCCCACTTATCAAGAGAAACAACAACCACGTTACTCGTTTATATCCCTCATTTCACATCCCAGTGCACGGTACAGGAGCGTTATCAAAGAGAATCGAACACCGAGTCACACAGGGAGATATTAGGGACAGGAAACCAAAAGCTCAGACACAGAGATCGGTACAAGGAGCGTCTTAAAGGAGGAGAGAGAAACAGAGAAATTGAGGCAGAGAGAGAGAGAGAGAGATAGATAGGCGGAGAGGTTCAGCGAGAGCTTTTTGCAGTTTAGGGTCCAGGCAGCTGAAGGCTTCGGGGAATTACCATAGGTACAGAGTAAAGCCCCTCTACAGTCCCTGTCAAACGCTCCCAAGACAGGGACAGCACGGGGTTAGAAAGAGAGTAAAGCTCCATCTACACTGTCCCCATCAACACTCCCAGGACAGGTACAGCTCAGGTTTAGATACAGAGTAAATATTCCTCTACACCGTCCCCATCAAACACTCTCAGGACAGGTAGAGCACAGGGTTAGATACAGAGTAAAGCTCCCTTTACACTGTCCCCATCAAACACTCAGGACAGGAACAGCATGGGGTTAGATACAGAGTAAAGCCCCCTCTACATCGTCCCCATCAAACACTCCCAGTACAGGTACAGCACGGGGTTAGGTACAGAGTGAAGCTCCCTCTACCCTGTCCCCATCAAACACTCCCAGGACAGGTACAGCACGGGGTTAGATACAGAGTAAAGCACCCTCTACACTGTATTTATCAAACTCTCTATCTCACTTTCTGTCTCTCTGCCTCTCTTTCTCTGTTTCTGTTTTTCCCTCTCTCTCAATGCATATTTGTCTCTCTCACTCTCCCTGTCTTTCTTTCTCTCTCTCACTCTTCTCATTCTCTCTCTCGTTCTTGCTCTATTTCTCTCTCTGTTTCTCCATCTCCACCTCTCTGTCTCTCTCCCTATCTCGCTGTCCCTCTCCTTGCATCTCTCTCTCTCTCCCTCTCTCTCTCTCCCTCTATTGAACAGTTTAACCTACGTTCACTGGGGGCTGTCGTGTTGTTTTTGATGTTTCTCGTATTCATGTAGTCGCTGTCCTGCTCCATGGTTTGTGTCTGAGGGGTCTCTCTCCTCCGTTCCTGTCCTGTCTGCTTCTCTCTCTCTCAGATGTGTCTCAGTCTTTCCTCAGACTCGATGTTAGGGTGAAAAGTTCCTCAAAACTGTTTCTGCCTCTTGGTTCCATTTCACAATGACACTTCCCCTGAGATGAGAATGAGAGGCTGGTTGTACTGACTCCAGGGGCAGCAGTCCCTCTCTCTCAATCTCCCTTTAGCTCCCTCCCTCTCCTTTACTTTCTCTCTGTCGCTCTCTCTCTACCTCTCTCACCATCTCTCTCTCTGTCTCCCTCTCTCTCAATCTCTCTCACCATCTCTCTCTCTGTCTCCCTCTCTCTCAATCTCTCTCACCATCTCTCTCTGTCTCCCTCTTTCTCAATCTCTCTCAATCTCTCTCTGTCTCCCTCTCTCTCAATCTCTCTCACCATCTCTCTCTCTGTTTCCCTCTCTCTCAATCTCTCTCACCATCTGTCTCTCTGTCTGCTTCTCTCTCAATCTCTCTCACCATCTCTCTCTCTGTCCCTCTCTCTCAATCTCTCTCACCATCTCTCTCTCTGTCCCTCTCTCTCAATCTCTCTCACCATCTCTCTCTCTGTCCCTCTCTCTCAATCTCTCTCACCATCTCTCTCTCTGTCCCTCTCTCTCAATCGCTCTCACCTTCTCTCTCTCTGTCTCCCTCTCTCTCTCAATCTCTCAACACTTCTCGATCTCCCTTTCTCTCCATCCCTCTCTCTCCGTCTCTGTCTCTGTTTCTCTTTCACTCTCACTCTACCTCTCTCTCTGTAGCACTCCCTCTGTCTCTCCCGTTCTCTGAATCTCTCTCTCTATTTTCCTCTCTCTCTGTCTATCTCTCTCCCTCTTTCTTTGTCTGTCTCTTTCCCTCTTTCTCTCTCTGCATGTCCCTTTCTCTCCCTGCCTCCCTCTCTTTGGCTCTCTCTCTCCGACAGGCATGCGATTAGACGCCACATCAAAGGTTACTCCGGAAGATAAGAGCACATGGTGTAGGGGGTAACATATTAACATGGATAGAGGATTGGTCAGCTAACAGGGAGCAGCGAGTAGGGGTAAATGGGTTTTTTTTGGGTTGGCAAGATGTGACGAGCGGAGAGCCTCAGGGGTCAGTGCTGGGACATCAACGATTCACCATTTATATGAGTGACTTGGATGAGGGCAGCGAATGTGTGGTCGCTAAATCTGCCGATGACACCAGGATAGGTGGGAAAGTAAGTCTTCAACAGGAGGTAGAGAGTCTGCAAAGGGATATGGACAGGTCAAGCGGGTGGGCAAAAATTTGGCGGATGGAGTGTAACGTGGGAAAACATGAACCTGCCCAGGAGGCAGGAGGAACAGAAACGCAGTATTCTATTTAAACAGAGAGAGATTTCAGAACTCTGCGGTACGGAAAAATCTGGGTGTCCTGGTGCATGGATCACAAGAAGTTAGTCCGCAGATGCAGCAAGTGATTAGGAAGGCAAATGGAGCGTTGGTGTTTATTGTGAGGGGGATGGAATGTAAAAGTAGGGAGGTTTCACTGCTGCTGTACAGGGCCTTGGCGAATCCGCAGCTGGAGTACTGCGTAGAGTTGCGGTCTCCTTATTTGTAAATAGATATAACTGCTTTAGAGACAGTTCAGAGGAGGTTCACTGGGCTGAATCCTGGGATGATGGGGTTTGTCTTATGAGGAGAGGTTGAGCAGGTTGGGCCCGTACCCATTGGAGTTTAGAAGAATGAGAGGCCATCTTATTGAAACATATAAGATTCTGACAGGGGCTCGACAGGGTGGATGCTGGGAAGGTGTTTCCCCCTCGTGGGGGAATCTAGAATGAGGAGTGGGGGGCACAGTTTCAGAATAAGGCGTCTCCCATTGAAGACGGAGATGAGGAGGAATTTCTTCTCTCGGAGGGTGGTCAGTCTGTGGAATTCTCTCCCCCAGAGAGCGGTGGAGACCGGGTCAGTGAATATATTCGAGGCTGAGTTAGACGGGTTTCTGATTGACAAGGGAGTCGAGGGTTATGGGGAGAGGGTGGGGGAGGACAAGATCAGTCATGATCTTACTGAATGGCAGAGCAGGCTCGAGGGGCCGAATGGCCTATTCCTGCTCCTAAGTCATACGTTTCTATGTTCCGCTCTCTCCCTGTCACTCTCTCTCTCGGTCTCTGCCTCTCTCTCTCTGTGTTTTTCTGCTTATCTCTCTCTCTCAGATGTGTCTCAGTCTTTCCTCAGACTCGATGTCAGGGCATAAACTTCCTCAAAACTGTTTCTGCCTCTTGGTTCCATTTCACAATGACACTTCCCCTTAGATCAGAATGAGAGGCTGGTTGTACTGACTCCAGGGGCAGCAGTGCCTCTCTCTCAATCTCTCTCACCATCTCTCTCTCTGTCTCCCTCTCTCACAATCTCTCTCACAATCTCTCTCACCACTTCTCAATCTCCCTTTCTCTCCCTCCCTCTCTCTCTGTCTCTCTTTCACTCTCACTCTGACACTCTCTCTCTGTCGCTCTCTCTTTGTCTCTCCCGTTCTCTGAATCTCTCTCTCTATTTGCCTCTCTCTCTCCACCTTTCTCTGTCTGTCTCTTTCCCTCTTTCTCTCTCTGCCTCACTTTCTTTGTCTCTCTCTCTCTCCGACAGGCATGCGATTAGCCGCTACATCAAAGGTTACTCCAGAAGATAATAGCAAATGGTGTAGGGGGTAACATATTAGCATGGATAGATGATTGGTCAGCTAACAGGGAGCAGTGAATAGGGGTAAATGGGTTTTTTTCGGGTTGGCAAGATGTGACGAGCGGAGAGCCTCAGGGGTCAGTGCTGGGACCTCAACGATTCACCATTTATATGAGTGACTTGGATGAGGGCAGCGAATGTGTGGACGCTAAATCTGCCGATGACACCAGGATAGGTGGGAAAGTCAGTCTTCAACAGGAGGTAGAGAGTCTGCAAAGGGATATGGACAGGTCAAGCGGGTGGGCAAATATTTGGCGGATGGAGTGTAACGTGTGAAAACATGAACCTGCCCAGGAGGCAGGAGGAACAGAAACGCAGTATTCTATTTAAACGGAGAGAGATTTCAGAACTCTGCGGTACGGAGGGATCTGGGTGTCCTGGTGCATGGATCACAAGAAGTTAGTCCGCAGATGCAGCAAGTGATTAGGAAGGCAAATGGAGCGTTGGTGTTTATTGTGAGGGGGATGGAATGTAAAAGTAGGGAAGTTTCACTGCTGCTGTACAGGGCCTTGGCGAGTCCACAGCTGGAGTACTGCGTAGAGATGTGGTCTCCTTATTTGTAAATAGATATAACTGCTTTAGAGACAGTTCAGAGGAGGTTCACTGGGCTGATTCCTGGGATGATGGGGTTTGTCTTATGAGGAGAGGTTAAGCAGGTTGGGCCTGTACCCATTGGGGTTTAGAAGAATGAGAGGCCGTCTTATTGAAACATATAAGATTCTGACAGGGGCTCGACAGGGTGGATGCTGGGAGGATGTTTACCCCTCGTGGGGGAATCTAGAACGAGGAGTGGGAGGCACAGTTTCAGAATAAGGCGTCTCCCATTGAAGACGGAGATGAGGAGGAATTTCTTCTCTCAGAGGGTGGTCAATCTGTGGAATTCTCTCCTCCAGAGAGCGGTGGAGGCCGGGTCAGTGAATATATTCAAGGCTGAGTTAGACGGGTTTCTGATTGACAAGGGAGTCGAGGGTTATGGGGAGGGGGTGGAGTGAGTCAAGATCAGCCATGATCTTACTGAATGGCAGAGCAGGCTCGAGGGGCTGAATGGCCTCCTCCTGCTCCTAAGTCATATGTCCCCATATTCCTCTCTCTCTTTGTCTCTGCCTCTCTCTCCTTTTGTCTCTGTCTCTGTCCTTCTCTCAACCTCTCTCTCTCTCTCGCCCTCTCTCTCTCTCTCTATTGAACAGTTCAACCTACGTTCACTGGGGGCTGTCGTGTTGTTTTTGATGTGTCTCATGTTCATGTAGTCGCTGTCCTGCTGCATGTTTTGTGTCTGAGGGGTCTCTCTCCTCCGTTCCTGACCTGTCTGCTTCTCTATCTCTCTCAGATGTGTCTCAGTCTTTCCTCAGACTCGATGTCAGGGCGAAAACTTCCTCAAAACTGTTTCTGCCTCTTTGTTCCATTTCACAATGACACTTCCCCTGAGATCAGAATGAGAGGCTGGTTGTACTGACACCAGGGGCAGCAGTCCCTCTCTCTCAATCTCTCTCACCATCTCTCTCTCTGTCTCCCTCTCTCTCAATCTCTCTCACCATCTCTCTCTCTGTCTCCCTTTCTCTCAATCTCCCTCACCATCTCTCTCTCTGTCTCCCTCTCTCTCAATCTCTCTCACCATTTCTCTCTCTGTCCCTCTCTCTCTCTCAATCTCTCTCAACAAGTCTTTCTCACTGTGCCTCTCTCTCTCTCAATCTCTCACTATATATCTCTGTCTCTCTCTCTCTCTCACGATATCTCTCATCAAGTCTCTCTCAATGTGTCTCTCTCTCTCAATCTCTCTTTATCTCTCTCACTCTCAATGTCTCTCAACATCTCTCACTCTCTCTATCAGTCTCAATCTCTCTCTCCAGCTCTCTCTCTCTCTCTGTCTCAAGCTCTCTCACCATCTCTCTCTATCTCTCTCACTCTCAATCTCTCTCACCATCTCTCTCTCTGTCTGACTCTCTCTCTCTTTTTCATTCCTTTCCTCTCTCTTTGTCTCTCTGTTTCTTTATAATTTTCATACTCTTTCTGTCCATTTCTCTCTCTCGCCCAAACTCTCAGTCCCTCCATCAGTCCGCCAACCCCTCATTCTCTCTCTCCTTCTCTCTCCCTCTCCCTCTATCTCGCTGTCCTTCTCTTCACTTTTCTCTCTCTCTCCCTCTCGTGTAAATGTTAACCTACGTTCACTGGGCGCTGTCCTGTCGGTTTTGATGTGTCTCATATTCATGTAGTTGCTATCACAGAATCACACAGTGCAGAAGAGGTCTTTCGGCCCATCGAGTATGCACTCTGCAACATCTCTCTCGCTGTCTCTCTCACTCTCAGTCCCTCTCACCATCTCTCTCTCTGACCCTTTCAGCCTCAATGTCTGTCACGATCTCTCTCTCTGTCTCTCTCTCTCAACCACTCTCACCATCTCTCTCTCTGTGTCTCTCTTTCTCTCAATCTCTCTCACCATCTCTCTCTCTCTGTCTCTCTCAATCTCAATCTCTCTCACCATCTCTCTCTGTCTCTCTCAATCTCAATCTTTCACCATTACTGACTCTGTGTCTCAACCTCAATCTATCTGACCATCTCTCTCTCAGTATCTCTCACTCTCAATCTCCCTCATCATCTCGCTGTCCCTCAGTCTCAATCTCTCTCACCATCTCTCTTTCTCTCGCACTCTCAATATCTATCTCCATTTCTCTATCTCTCCCTTTCTCAATCTCACTCGCCCTCTCTCTCTCCCTGTCTCTCTCTCTGTCTGACTGTCTGTCTCTCTTTTTCATTCCTTTTCTCTCTCTCTTTGTCTTTCGGTATCTTTATAATTGTCATACTCCTTCTGTCTTTCTGTCTCTCTCCCTCTCTCTCTCTTGCCCTCACTCTCTGTCCCCAACCCCTCAGTCTCTCTCTCTCTCTCTCTCTCTCCCTCTATTGATTAGTTTAACCTATGTTCACTGGGCTCTGTTGTGTTGTTTTTGATGTGTCTCATATTCATGTAGTCGCTGTCCTGCTCCATGGTTTGTGTCTGAGGGGTCTCTCTCCTCCTTTCCTGTCCTGTCTGCTTCTCTCTCTCTCTCAGATGTGTCTCAGTCTTTCCTCAGACTCTATGTCATTGCGAAAACTTCCTCAAAACTGTTTCTGCCTCTTCATTCTATTTCACAATGTCACTTCCCCTGAGATCAGTATGAGGCGCTGGTTGTACTGACACCAGGGGCAGCAGTCCCTCTCTCTCAATCTTTCTCTCCATCTCTCTCTCTGTCTCCCTCTCTCTCAATCTCTCTTATCATCTGTCTCTCTCTCTCCCCCTCTCTCTCAATCTCTCACCATCTCTCCCTCTGTCCCTTTCTCTCAACATATCTCTGTCTCTCTCTCTCTCAATATCTCTCACCAAGTCTATCTCACTGTCCCTCTCTCTCTCTGTTTCTCTCTTTCTCTCGCACCATCTCTCTCTCTGTCTCTCTCACTCTCAAACTCTCTTACCCTATCTCTCTCTGTCTCTCTCAGTCTCAATGTCTGTCAAAATCTCTCTGTATCTCTCTCTCAATCACTCTCACCATCTCTCTCTCTGTTTCTTTCTTTCCCTCACACCAACTCTCTCGCTCTCAAACCCTCTTACCCTATCTCTCTCTATCTCTCTCAGTCTCAATGTCTCTCTCTATCTCTCTCTCACTATCTCTCTATCTGTCCCTCTCAGTCTCAATCTCTCTCACCATCTCTCTCTCTTTCTCTCGCACTCTCAACATGTCTCTCCATTTCTCTGCATCTCCCTTTTTCAATCTGACTCACCATCTCTCTCTCTCCCTGTATCTCTCTCTCTCTCTCTGTCTGATTCTCTCTCTCTTTTTCATTCCTTATCTCTCTCTCTCTCTCTCTCTCTCTTTGTCCCTTGTTGTCTTTATAATTGTCATAATCCTCCTGTTTCTCTCCCTCTCTCTCTCTCACCCCCCTCTCTGTCCCAACATCTGACCCCCAACCCCTCAATCTCTCTCTCTCTCCCTCTCTCTCTCTCTCACTCTCTCTCCCTCTCTTTCTCTCTCTCTCACCCTCTCTCTCTCCCTCTATTTAACAGTTTAACCTAAGTTCGCTGGGTGCTGTTGTGTTGTTTTTGATGTGTCTCATATTCATGTAGTCGCTGTCCTGCTCCATGGTTTGTGTCCGTGGGGTCTCTCTCCTCTGTTCCTGTCCTGTCTGCTTCTCTCCCTCTCTCAGATGTGTCTCAGTCTTTCCTCAGACTCAATGTCAGGGCGAAAACGTCTTCAAAACTGTTTCTGCTTCTTCATTCCATTTCACAATGACACTTCCCCTGAAATCAGAATGAGAGGCTGGTTGTACTGACTCCAAGGGCAGCAGTCCCTCTCTCCCAATCTCTCTCAGCATCTCTCTCTCTGTCTCCCTCTCTCTCAATCTCTCTCAGCATCTCTCTCTCTGTCTCCCTCTCTCTCAATCTCCCTCACCATCTCTCTCTCTGTCTTCCTCTCTCTCAATCTCTCTCTCTGTCTCTCTCACTCAATCTCTCTCACTATCTGTCTCCCTCTCTCTCAATCTCTCTCACTATCTATCTCTCTGTCTCTCACTCAATCTCTCTCACCATCTCTCTCTCTGTCTCCCTGTCTCTCAATCTCTCTCACCATCTCTCTCTCTGTCTCCCTGTCTCTCAATCTCTCTCACCATCTCTCTCTCTGTCTCAATCACTCTCACCACTTCTCAATCTCCCTTTCTCTCCCTCCCTCTTTCACTCTCTCTCTGTCACTCTCTCTCTGTCACTCTCTCTCTGTCTCTCCCGTTCTCGGAGTCTATCTCATTCTATCTGCCTCTCTCCCGTTCTCAGAGTCTATCTCATTCTATCTGCCTCTCTCTCTCTCTCTATCCCCTTGTCTCTGTCTGTCTCCTTCCCTCTTTCTCTCTCTGTCTGTCTCTTTCTCTCTCTGCCTCGCTCTCTTTGTATCTCTCTGTCTCTCTCTCTCTCTCTCTCTCTCCGACAGGCATGTGATTAGCCACCACATCAAAGGTTACTCCGGAAGATAAAAGCACATGGTGTGGGGGGTAACATATTAGCATGGATAGAGGATTGGTCAGCTAACAGGGAGCAGCGAGTAGGGGTAATTGGGTTTTTTTGGGTTGGCAAGATGTGACGAGCGGAGAGCCTCAGGGGTCAGTGCTGGGACCTCAACGATTCACCATTTATATGAGTGACTTGGATGAGGGCAGCGAATGTGTGGTCGCTAAATCTGCTGATGACACCAGGATAGGTGGGAAAGTCAGTCGTCAACAGGAGGTAGAGGGTCTGCAAAAGGATATGGACAGGTCAAGCGGGTTGGCAAAAATTTGGCAGATGGAGTGTAACGTGTGAAAAGGTAAACCTGCCCAGGAGGCAGGAAGAACAGAAACGCAGTATTCTATTTAAACGGAGAGAGATTTCAGAACTCTGCTGTACGGAGGGATCTGGGTGTCCTGGTGCATGGATCACAAGAAGTTAGTCCGCAGATGCAGCAAGTGATTAGGGAGGCAAATGGAGCATTGGTGTTTATTGTGAGGGGGATGGAATGTAAAAGTAGGGAAGTTTCACTGCTGCTGTGCAGGGCCTTGGCGAGTCCGCAGCTGGAGTACTGCGTAGAGATGTGGTCTCCTTATTTGTAAATAGATATAACTGCTTTAGAGACAGTTTGGAGGAGGTTCACTGGGCTGATTCCTGGGACGATGGGGTTTGTCTTATCAGGAGAGGTTGAGCAGGTTGGGCCTGTACCCATTGGAGTTTAGAAGAATGAGAGGACATCTTATTGAAACATATAAGATCCTGATGGGAGGCTCGACAGGGTGGATGCTGGGAGGATGTTTCCCCCTCGTGGGGGAATCTAGAACGAGGGTTGGGGGGCACACTTTCAGAATAAGGCGTCTCCCATTGAAGACGGAGATGAGGAGGAATTTCTTCTCTCGGAGGGTGGTCAGTCTGTGGAATTCTCTCCCCCAGAGAGCGGTGGAGGCCGGGTCAGTGAATATATTCGAGGCTGAGTTAGACGGGTTTCTGACTGACAAGGGAGTCGAGGATTATGGGGAGGGGGTGGGGCGGACAAGATCAGCCATGATCTTACTGAATGGCAGAGCAGGATCGAGGGGCCGAATGGCCTACTCCTGCTCCTAAGTCATATGTTTCTATGTTCCGCTCTCTCCCTATCTCTGCCTCTCCCTCCTTCTGTATCTGTCTCTCTCCCTCTCTCTTTCTCTCTCTCTCTCTTTCTCTCCCTCTATTGAACAGTTTAACCTACGTTCACTGGGCTCTGTCGTGTTGTTTTTGATGTGTCTCATATTCATGTAGACGGTGTCCTGCTCCATGTTTTGTGTCTGAGGGGGTCTCTCTCCTCCGTTCCTGTCCTGTCTGCTTCTCTCTCTCTCTCAGATGTGTCTCAGTCTTTCCTCAGACTCGATGTCAGGGCGAAAACTTCCTCAAAACTCTTTCTGCCTCTTCATTCTATTTCACAATGACACTTCCCCTGAGATCAGAATGAGAGGCTGGTTGTACTGACACCAGGGGCAGCAGTCCCTCTCTCTCAATCTTTCTCTCCATCTCTCTCTCTGTCTCCCTCTCTCTCAATCTCTCTCATCATCTCTCTCTCTCTCCCCCTCTCTCTCAATCTCTCACCATCTCTCCCTCTGTCCCTTTCTCTCAACATATCTCTGTCTCTCTCTCTCAATATCTCTCACCAAGTCTATCTCACTGTCCCTCTCTCTCTCTGTTTCTCTCTTTCTCTCGCACCATCTCTCTCTCTCGCTCTCAAACTCTCTTACCCTATCTCTCTCTGTCTCTCTCAGTCTCAATGTCTGTCAAAATCTCTCTGCATCTCTCTCTCAATCACTCTCACCATCTCTCTCTCTGTTTCTTTCTTTCTCTCACACCAACTCTCTCGCTCTCAAACTCTCTTACCCTATCTCTCTCTATCTCTCTCAGTCTCAATGTCTCTCACTATCTCTCTCTCACTATCTCTCTATCTGTCCCTCTCAGTCTCAATCTCTCTCACCATCTCTCTCTCTTTCTCTCGCACTCTCAATATGTCTCTCCATTTCTCTGCATCTCCCTTTTTCAATCAGACTCACCATCTCTCTCTCTCCCTGTATCTCTCTCTCTCTCTCTGTCTGACTCTCTCGCTCTCTTTTTCATTCCTTATCTCTCTCTCTCTTTGTCCCTCGTTGTCTTTATATTTGTCATACTCCTCCTGTTTCTCTCCCTCTCTCTCTCACCCTCACTCTCTGTCCCGACATCTGACCCCCAACCCCTCAATCTCTTTCTCTCTCCCTCCCTCTCTCTCTCACTCTCTCTCCCTCTCTCTCTCTTTTTCTCTCTCTCTCACCCTCTCTCTCTCTCTCCCTCTATTTAACAGTTTAACCTAAGTTCGCTGGGTGCTGTTGTGTTGTTTTTGATGTGTCTCATCTTCATTTAGTCGCTGTCCTGCTCCATAGTTTGTGTCTGAGGGGTTTCTCTCCTTCGTTCCTGTCCTGTCTGCTTCTCTCTCTCTCTCTCAGATGTGCCTCAGTCTTTCCTCAGACTCGATGTCAGGGCGAAAACGTCTTCAAAACTGTTTCTGCTTCTTCGTTCCATTTCACAATGACTCTTCCCCTGAGATCAGAATGAGAGGCTGGTTGTACTGACTCCAAGGGCAGCAGTCCCTCTCTCTCAATCTCTCTCACCATCTCTCTCTCTGTCTTCCTCTCTCTCAATCTCTCTCTCTGTCTCTCTCACTCAATCTCTCTCACCATCTCTCTCTCTGTCTCTCAATCTCTCTCACCATCTCTCTCTCTGGGTGGTCAGTCTGTGGAATTCTCTCCTCCAGAGAGCGGTGGAGGCCGGGTCAGTGAATATATTCGAGGCTGAGTTAGACGGGTTTCTGATTGACAAGGGAGTCGAGGGTTCTGGCAGGTGGGGAGTTGGGGGGGACAAGATCAGCCACGATCTTACTGAATATCAGAGCAGGCTCGAGGGGCCGAATGGCCTACTCCTGCTCCGAAGTCATATGTTTCTTTGTTCTGCTCTCTCCATGTCTCTCTCTCTCGGGCCAGCGAGTCGTACGTGGGGGGGCAGCGCCGGGTCAGCCAGGGCGTCGAAGGCCCCCAGGTGGGCGCCGGGGTCCCGCCAGGCATGCGGGTGGAAGGGCGGCCGGCAGCGAGGGTGGTGGGGCGGATCCGGTATCGGTGTTGGGGGTGGTGGGCCGGACCCCCCCAGGAGGCGCCGGCGCAGGGTGGCCAGCACCAGGGCGGCGCTCAGCGCCCCCAGGTCGAGGACCAGCTCCAGGATCTCCGCCCACCGACAGCACCGAGGACACGAACCACAAGCTCCACTGGCTGCCGAGGTTCGACAGCACCAGCACCACCTCGGGGGGGCAACCAGAAGAGAGGGAGGGGGAGGGGGATGTGCCCTCCGTTACTCGGGACACCTTCCCCTCCCGCGCCCGACCTCCCCTCCCCCGCATCGCAGCGAGCCCCCTCCCCCTCTCTCCCCATCCACCTCCGACACGAGGTGAGAGCTGGAAGGAGGGGTGGTGGCGGTGCCATTCAGCCCCACCGGGGCAGGGGGGTGCTACGAAGCCAGCCTGGGCTGACCCACG
>NW_027598499.1:0-42901 GCF_964194155.1 Cetorhinus maximus
GATTGTCAGTACTGAGGGAGTGCTGCACTGTCGGAGGGTCAGTACTGAGGAAGTGCCGCACTGTCGGAGGGTCTCTACTGAGGGTGTGCCTCACTGTCGGAGGGTCAGTACTGAGGGCGTGCTGCACTGTCGGAGGGTCAGTACTGAGGGAGTGCCGCACTGGCGGAGGGTCTGTACTGAGGGTGTGCCGCACTGTCGGAGGGTCACTACTGAGAGAGAGCCTCACTGTCGGAAGGTCAGTACTGAGGGAGTGCTGCACTGTCGGAGGGTCAGTAATGAGGTAGTGCCGCGCTGTCGGATAGTAAGTACTGAGGGAGTGCTGCACTTTCGGAGGATCAGTACTGAGGGAGTGCTGCACTGTCGGAGGGTCACTACTGAGTTAGTGCCTCACTGTCGGAAGGTCAGTACTGAGGCAGTGCTGCATTGTCGGAGGGTCAGTAATGAGGGAGTGCCTCACTGTCGGGTGGTCAGTACAGAGGGAGTGCTGCACTGTCGGAGGGTCAGTACTGAGGGAGTGCTGCACTGTCGCAGGGACAGTACTGTGGGATTGCTGCACTGTCGGAGGGTCAGAACTGATGGAGTGCCGCACTGTCGGAGGGTCAGTACTGAGGGAGCGCCGCACTGTCGGAGGGTCAGTACTGAGGGAGTGCCGCACTGTCGGAAGGTCAGTGCTGAGGGATTGCTGCCCTCTCGGAGGACAGTACTGAGGGAGTGCTGCACTGTTGGAGGGTCAGTACTGAGGGAGTGCTGCACTGTCAGAGGGCAGTATTGAGGGAGTGCTGCACTGTCAGAGGGTCTGTACTGAGGGAGTGCCGCACTGTTGAAGGGTCATTACGGAGGGAGTGCTGCACTGTCGGAGGTTCCGTACTGAGGGAGTGCTGCACCGTCGTAGGGTCAGTACTGAGGGAGTGCCGCACTGTCGGTGGGTCAGTACTGAGGTACTGCTGCACTGTCAGAGGGTCAGTACTGAGGGAGTGCCGCACTGTCAGAGGGTCAGTACTGAGGGAGTGCCGCACTGTCGGAGGGTCATTGCTGAGGGAGTGCTGCACTGTCGGAGGGTCAGTGCTGAGGTAGTGCAGCACTGTCGGAGGGTAAGTACTGAGGGAGTGCCGCACTGTCGGAGGGTCAGTGCTGAGGGAATGCCGCACTGTCGGAGGGTCAGTGCTGAGGGAGTGCCGCACTGTCGGACGGTCAGTACTGAGGGAGCGCTGCACTGTCGGAGGGTCAGTACTGAGTGAGTGCCGCACTGTCGGAGGGTCAGTACTGGGGGAGTGCTGCACTGTCGGAGGGTCAGTACTGAGGAAGTGCCGCACTGTCGGAGGGTCTCTACTGAGGGTGTGCCGCACTGTCGGAGGGTCAGTACTGAGGGCGTGCTGCACTGTCGGAGGGTCAGAACTGAGGGAGTGCCGCACTGGCGGAGGGTCTGTACTGAGGGTGTGCCGCACTGTCGGAGGGTCACTACTGAGAGAGAGCCTCACTGTCGGAAGGTCAGTACTGAGGGAGTGCTGCACTGTCGGAGGGTCAGTAATGAGGTAGTGCTGCACTGTCGGAGGGTCAGTACTGAGGGAGTGCTGCACTGTCGGAGGGTCAGTACTGAGGGAGTGCTGCACTGTCGGAGGGCAGTACTGAGGGAGTGCTGCACTGTCAGAGGGTCTGTACTGAGGGAGTGCCGCACTGTTGAAGGGTCATTACGGAGGGAGTGCTGCACTGTCGGAGGTTCCGTACTGAGGGAGTGCTGCACCGTCGTAGGGTCAGTACTGAGGGAGTGCTGCACTGTCGGAGGGTCAGTACTGAGGTACTGCTGCACTGTCAGAGGGTCATTACTGAGTTAGTGCCGCACTGTCAGAGGGTCAGTACTGAGGGAGTGCCGCACTGTCGGAGGGTCATTGCTGAGGGAGTGCTGCACTGTTGGAGGGTCAGTGCTGAGGTAGTGCAGCACTGTCGGAGGGTAAGTACTGAGGGAGTGCCGCACTGTCGGAGGGTCAGTACTGAGGGAGTGCTGCACTGTCGGATGGTCATTGCTGAGGGAGTGCCGCACTGTCGGAGGGTCAGTGCTGAGGGAATGCCGCACTGTCGGAGGGTCAGTGCTGAGGGAGTGCCGCACTGTCGGACGGTCAGTACTGAGGGAGCGCTGCACTGTCGGAGGGTCAGTACTGAGTGAGTGCCGCACTGTCGGAGGGTCAGTACTGAGGGAGTGCTGCACTGTCGGAGGGTCAGTACTGAGGGAGTGCTGCACTGTCGGAGGGTCAGTACTGAGGGAGTGCTGCACTGTCGGAGGGTCAGTACTGAGGGAGTGCTGCACTGTCGGAGGGTCAGTACTGAGGGAGTGCCGCACTGTCGGAGGGTCAGTACTGAGGGAGTGCCGCACTGTCGGAGGGTCAGTACTGAGGGAGGGCCGCACTGTCGGAGGGTCAGTACTGTGGGAGTGCTGCACCGTCGGAGGGGCAGTACTGAGGGAGTGCTGCACTGTCGGAGGGTCACTACTGAGTTAGTGCCTCACTGTCGGAAGGTCAGTACTGAGGGAGTGCCGCACTGTCGCAGGGACAGTACTGAGGGAGTGCTGCACTGTCAGAGGGTCAGTACTGAGGGCACGCCGCACTGTCGGAGGGTCAGTACTGAGGGAGTGCTGCACTGTCGGAGGGCAGTACTTAGGGAGTGCTGCACTTTCAGAGGGTCTGTACTGAGGGAGTGCTGCACTGTCGGAGGGTCAGTACTGAGGGAGTGCTGCACTGTCGGAGGTTCCGTACTGAGGGAGTGCTGCACCGTCGTAGGGTCAGTACTGAGGGAGTGCTGCACTGTCGGAGGGTCAGTACTGAGGTACTGCTGCACTGTCAGAAGGTCAGTACTGAGGGAGTGCTGCACTGTCGGAGGGTCAGTACTGAGGGAGTGCTGGAATGTCGGAGGGTCAGTATAGACGGATTGCTGCACTGTCCGAAGGGCGGTAATGCGGGAGCGCTGCACTGTCAGAGGGTCAGTACTGAGGGAGTGCCGCACTGTCGGAGGGTCATTGCTGAGGGAGTGCTGCACTGTCGGAGGGTCAGTACTGAGGTAGTGCAGCACTGTCGGAGGGACAGTACTGAGGGAGTGCCGCACTGTCGGAGGGTCAGTACTGAGGTAGTGCAGCACTGTCGGAGGGACAGTACTGAGGGAGTGCCGCACTGTTGGAGGGACAGTACTGAGGGAGTGCCGCACTGTCGGAGGGTCAGTACTGAGGGAGTGCCGCACTGTCGGAGGGTCAGTACTGAGTGAGTGCCGCACTGTCGGAGGGTCAGTACTGAGGGAGTGCTGCACTGTCGGAGGGTCAGTACTGAGGGAGTGCTGCACTGTCGGAGGGTCAGTACTGAGGGAGTGCCGCACTGTCGGAGGGTCAGTACTGAGGGAGTGCTGCACTGTCGGAGGGTCAGTACTGAGGGAGTGATGCACTGTCGGAGGGTCAGTACTGAGGGAGTGCCGCACTGTCGGAGGGTCAGTACTGAGGGAGTGCTGCACTGTCGGAGGGTTAGTACTGAGGGAGTGCTGCACCGTCGGAGGGGCAGTACTGAGGGAGCGCCGCACTGTCGGAGGGTCAGTACTGAGGGAGTGCTGCACCGTCGGAGGGTCAGTACTGAGGGAGTGCTGCACTGTCAGAAGGTCAGTACTGAGGGAGTGCTGCACTGTCGGAGGGTCAGTACTGAGGGAGTGCTGGAATGTCGTAGGGTCAGTATAGACGGATTGCTGCACTGTCCGAAGGGCGGTACTGCGGAAGCGCCGCACTGTCAGAGGGTCAGTACTGAGGGAGTGCCGCACAGTCGGAGGGTCATTGCTGAGGGAGTGCTGCACTGTCGGAGGGTCAGTACTGAGGTAGTGCAGCACTGTCGGAGGGACAGTACTGAGGGAGTGCCGCACTGTCGGAGGGTCAGTACTGAGTGAGTGCCGCACTGTCGGAGGGTCAGTACTGAGGGAGTGCTGCACTGTCGGATGGTCAGTACTGAGGGAGCGCCGCACTGTCGGAGGGTCAGTACTGAGGGAGTGCCGCACTGTCGGAGGGTCAGTACTGAGGGAGTGCTGCACTCTCGGAGGGTCAGTACTGAGGGAGCGCCGCACTGTCGGAGGGTCAGTACTGAGGGAGTGCCGCACTGTCGGAGGGTCAGTACTGAGGGAGTGCTGCACTGTCGGAGGGTCAGTACTGAGGGAGTGCTGCACTGTCGGAGGGTCAGTACTGAGGGAGTGCCGCACTGTCGGAGGGTCAGTACTAAGGGAGTGCTGCACTGTCGGAGGGTTAGTACTGAGGGAGTGCTGCACCGTCGGAGGGCCAGTACTGAGGGAGCGCCGCACTGTCGGAGGGTCAGTACTGAGGGAGTGCTGCACTGTCGGAGGGTCAGTACAGAGGGATTGCTGCACTGTCGGACGGTCAGTACTGAGGGAGTGCTGCACTGTCGGAGGGTCAGTACTGAGGGAGTGCCTCACTGTCGGAGGGTCAGTACAGAGGCATTGCTGCACTGTCGGAGGGTCAGTACTGAGGGAGGGCCGCACTGTCGGAGGTTCAGTACTGAGGGAGTGCTGCACTGTCGGAGGGTCAGTACTGAGGGAGTGCCCCACTTTCGGAGGGTCAGTACTGAGGGAGTGCAGCACTGTCAGAGGGACTGTACAGAGGGAGTGCCGCACTGTCGGAGGGTCAGTACTGAGGGAGTGCTGCACTGTCGGAGGGTCAGTGCTGAGGGAGTGCCGCACTGTCGGAGGGTCAGTGCTGAGGGTGTGCTGCACTGTCGGAGGTTCAGTACTGAGGGAGTGCCGCACTGTCAGAGGGTCAGTACTGAGGGAATGCCGGACTGTCGGATGGTCAGCACTGAGGGAGTGCCGCACTGTCGGAGGGTCAGTACTGAGGGAGGGCCGCACTGTCGGAGGGTCAGTACTGAGGTAGTGCTGCACCGTCGGAGGGGCAGTACTGAGGGAGTGCCGCGCTGTCGGATAGTAAGTACTGAGGGAGTGCTGAACTGTCGGAGGATCAGTACTGAGGGAGTGCTGCACTGTCGGAGGGTCAGTACTGAGGGAGTGCTGCATTGTCGGAGGGTCAGTAATGAGGGAGTGCCACACTGTCGGGGGGTCAGTACAGAGGGAGTGCTGCACTGTCGCAGGGACAGTACTGTGGGATTGCTGCACTGTCGGAGGGTCAGTAGTGAGGGAGCGCCGCACTGTCGGAGGGTCAGAACTGATGGAGTGCCGCACTGTCGGAGGGTCAGTACTGAGGGAGCGCCGCAATGTCGGAGGGTCAGTACTGAGGGAGTGCCGCACTGTCGGAAGGTCAGTGCTGAGGGATTGCTGCCCTCTCGGAGGACAGTACTGAGGGAGTGCTGCACTGTCGGAGGGTCAGTACTGAGGGAGTGCTGCACTGTCGGAGGGCAGTACTGAGGGAGTGCTGCACTGTCAGAGGGTCTGTACTGAGGGAGTGCCGCACTGTTGAAGGGTCATTACGGAGGGAGTGCTGCACTGTCGGAGGTTCCGTACTGAGGGAGTGCTGCACTGTCGGAGGGTCAGTACTGAGGTACTGCTGCACTGTCAGAGGGTCAGTACTGAGGGAGTGCTGCACTGTCGGAGGGTCAGTACTGAGGGAGTGCTGGAATGTCGGAGGGTCAGTATAGACGGATTGCTGCACTGTCCGATGGGCAGTATTGCGGGAGCGCCGCACTGTCAGAGGGTCAGTACTGAGGGAGTGCCGCACTGTCGGAGGGTCATTGCTGAGGGAGTGCTGCACTGTCGGAGGGTCAGTGCTGAGGTAGTGCAGCACTGTCGGAGGGTAAGTACTGAGGGAGTGCCGCACTGTCGGAGGGTCAGTGCTGAGGGAATGCCGCACTGTCGGAGGGTCAGTGCTGAGGGAGTGCTGCACTGTCAGAGGGTCAGTACTGAGGGAGTGCCGCACTGTCGGACGGTCAGTACTGAGGGAGCGCTGCACTGTCGGAGGGTCAGTACTGAGTGAGTGCTGCACTGTCGGAGGGTCAGTACTGAGGGAGTGCTGCACTGTCGGAGGGTCAGTACTGAGGTAGTGCTGCACTGTCAGAGGGTCAGTGCTGAGGGAGTGCCGCACTGTCGGTGGGTCAGTACTGAGGGAGCGCTGCACTGTCGGAGGGTCAGTACTGAGGGAGTGCTGCACTGTCGGAGGGTCAGTACTGAGGGAGTGCCGCACTGTCGGAGGGTCAGTACTGAGGGAGTGCTGCACTGTCGGAGGGTCAGTACTGAGGGAGCGCTGCACTGTCGGAAGGGTCAGTACTGAGGGAGCGCTGCACTGTCGGAAGGGTCAGTACTGAGGGAGTACCGCACTGTCGGAGGGTCAGTACTGAAGGAATGCCGCACTGTCAGAGGGTCAGCACTGAGGGAGTGCCGCAAAGTCGGAGGGTCAGTACTGAGGGAGTGCCGCACTGTCGGAGGGTCAGTACTGTGGAAGCGCTGCACTGTCGGAGGGTCAGTACTGTGGGAGCGCTGCACCGTCGGAGGGGCAGTACTGAGGGAGTGCCGCACTGTCGGAGGGTCAGTACTGAGGGAGCGCCGCACTGTCGGAGGGTCAGTACTGAGTGAGTTCCGCACTGTCGGAGGGTCAGTACTGAGGGAGTGCCGCACTGTCGGAGGGTCAGTACTGAGGGAGTGCTGCACTGTCGGAGGGTCAGTACTGAGGGAGTGCCCCACTGTCGGAGGGTCAGTACTGAGGGAGTGCCGCACTGTCGGAGGGTCAGTACTGAGGGAGTGCTGCACTGTCGGAGGGTCATTGCTGAGGGAGTGCCGCACTGTCGGAGGGTCAGTGCTGAGGGTGTGCTGCACTGTCGGAGGTTCAGTACTGAGGGAGTGCCGCACTGTCAGAGGGTCAGTACTGAGGGAATGCCGGACTGTCGGAGGGTCAGCACTGAGGGAGTGCCGCACTGTCGGAGGGTCAGTACTGAGGGAGTGCCACACTGTCGGAGGGTCAGTACTGAGGTAATGCTGCACCGTCGGAGGGGCAGTACTGAGGGAGCGCCGCACTGTCGGAGGGTCAGTACTGAGGGAGTGCTGCACCGTCGGAGGGTCAGTACTGAGGGAGTGCCGCACTGTCGGAGGGTCTGTAATGAGGTAGTGCCGCGCTGTCGGATAGTAAGTACTGAGGGAGTGCTGCACTGTCGGAGGGTCAGTACTGAGGGAGTGCTGCATTGTCGGAGGGTCAGTAATGAGGGAGTGCCACACTGTCGGGGGGTCAGTACAGAGGGAGTGCTGCACTGTCGCAGGGACAGTACTGTGGGATTGCTGCACTGTCGGAGGGTCAGTAGTGAGGGAGCGCCGCACTGTCGGAGGGTCAGAACTGATGGAGTGCCGCAATGTCGGAGGGTCAGTACTGAGGGAGCGCCGCACTGTCGGAAGGTCAGTGCTGAGGGATTGCTGCCCTCTCGGAGGACAGTACTGAGGGAGTGCTGCACGGTCGGAGGGTCAGTACTGAGGGAGTGCTGGACTGTCGGAGGGCAGTACTGAGGGAGTGCTGCACTGTCAGAGGGTCTGTACTGAGGGAGTGCCGCACTGTTGAAGGGTCATTACGGAGGGAGTGCTGCACTGTCGGAGGTTCCGTACTGAGGGAGTGCTGCACTGTCGGAGGGTCAGTACTGAGGTACTGCTGCACTATCAGAGGGTCAGTACTGAGGGAGTGCTGCACTGTCGGAGGGTCAGTACTGAGGGAGTGCTGGAATGTCGGAGGGTCAGTATAGACGGATTGCTGCACTGTCCGATGGGCAGTACTGCGGGAGCGCCGCACTGTCAGAGGGTCAGTACTGAGGGAGTGCCGCACTGTCGGAGGGTCATTGCTGAGGGAGTGCTGCACTGTCGGAGGGTCAGTGCTGAGGTAGTGCAGCACTGTCGGAGGGTAAGTACTGAGGGAGTGCCGCACTGTCGGAGGGTCAGTGCTGAGGGAGTGCCGCACTGTCGGACGGTCAGTACTGAGGGAGCGCTGCACTGTCGGAGGGTCAGTACTGAGTGAGTGCTGCACTGTCGGAGGGTCAGTACTGAGGGAGTGCTGCACTGTCGGAGGGTCAGTACTGAGGTAGTGCTGCACTGTCAGAGGGTCAGTGCTGAGGGAGTGCCGCACTGTCGGTGGGTCAGTACTGAGGGAGCGCTGCACTGTCGGAGGGTCAGTACTGAGTGAGTGCCGCACTGTCGGAGGGTCAGTACTGAGGGAGTGCTGCACTGTCGGATGGTCAGTACTGAGGGAGCGCTGCACTCTCGGAGGGTCAGTACTGAGGGAGCGCCGCACTGTCGGAGGGTCAGTACTGAGGGAGTGCTGCACTGTCGGAGGGACAGTAGTGAGGGAGTGCCGCACTGTCGGAGGGTCAGTACTGAGTGAGTGCCGCACTGTCGGAGGGTCAGTACTGAGGGAGTGCTGCACTGTCGGATGGTCAGTACTGAGGGAGCGCTGCACTCTCGGAGGGTCAGTACTGAGGGAGCGCCGCACTGTCGGAGGGTCAGTACTGAGGGAGTGCTGCACTGTCGGAGGGTCAGTACTGAGGGAGTGCTGCACTGTCGGAGGGTCAGTACTGAGGGAGTGCCGCACTGTCGGAGGGTCAGTACTAAGGGAGTGCTGCACTGTCGGAGGGTTAGTACTGAGGGAGTGCTGCACCGTCGGAGGGGCAGTACTGAGGGAGCGCCGCACTGTCGGAGGGTCAGTACTGAGGGAGTGCTGCACTGTCGGAGGGTCAGTACAGAGGGATTGCTGCACTGTCGGAGGGTCAGTACTGAGGGAGTGCTGCACTGTCGGAGGGTCAGTACTGAGGGAGTGCCTCACTGTCGGAGGGTCAGTACAGAGGGATTGCTGCACTGTCGGAGGGTCAGTACTGAGGGATTGCTGCACTGTCGGAGGGTCAGTACTGAGTGAGTTCCGCACTGTCGGAGGGTCAGTACTGAGGGAGTGCCGCACTGTCGGAGGGTCAGTACTGAGGGAGTGCTGCACTGTCGGAGGGTCAGTACTGAGGGAGTGCCCCACTTTCGGAGGGTCAGTACTGAGGGAGTGCAGCACTGTCGGAGGGACTGTACAGAGGGAGTGCCGCACTGTCGGAGGGTCAGTACTGAGGGAGTGCTGCACTGTCGGAGGGTCAGTGCTGAGGGAGTGCCGCACTGTCGGAGGTTCAGTACTGAGGGAGTGCCGCACTGTCAGAGGGTCAGTACTGAGGGAATGCCGGACTGTCGGAGGGTCAGCACTGAGGGAGTGCCGCACTGTCGGAGGGTCAGTACTGAGGGAGGGCCGCACTGTCGGAGGGTCAGTACTGAGGTAGTGCTGCACCGTCGGAGGGGCAGTACTGAGGGAGCGCCGCACTGTCGGAGGGTCAGTACTGAGGGAGTGCTGCACCGTCGGAGGGTCAGTACTGAGGGAGTGCCGCACTGTCGGAGGGTCTGTAATGAGGTAGTGCCGCGCTGTCGGATAGTAAGTACTGAGGGAGTGCTGAACTGTCGGAGGATCAGTACTGAGGGAGTGCTGAACTGTCGGAGGATCAGTACTGAGGGAGTGCTGCACTGTCGGAGGGTCAGTACTGAGGGAGTGCTGCATTGTCGGAGGGTCAGTAATGAGGGAGTGCTGCACTGTCAGAGGGTCTGTACTGAGGGAGTGCCGCACTGTTGAAGGGTCATTA
Organism: Cetorhinus maximus; assembly: GCF_964194155.1. Classification (NCBI taxonomy): domain Eukaryota; kingdom Metazoa; phylum Chordata; class Chondrichthyes; order Lamniformes; family Cetorhinidae; genus Cetorhinus; species Cetorhinus maximus. The sequence continues at coordinate 9,609 of NW_027598499.1, forward strand.
CGGAGGGAGTGCTGCACTGTCGCAGGGACAGTACTGTGGGAGTGCTGCACTGTCGCAGGGACAGTACTGTGGGATTGCTGCACTGTCGGAGGGTCAGTAGTGAGGGAGCGCCGCACTGTCGGAGGGTCAGAACTGATGGAGTGCCGGACTGTCGGAGGGTCAGTACTGAGGGAGCGCCGCAATGTCGGAGGGTCAGTACTGAGGGAGCGCCGCACTGTCGGAAGGTCAGTGCTGAGGGAGTGCTGCACTGTCGGAGGGTCAGTACTGAGGGAGTGCTGCACTGTCGGAGGGCAGTACTGAGGGAGTGCTGCACTGTCAGAGGGTCTGTACTGAGGGAGTGCCGCACTGTTGAAGGGTCATTACGGAGGGAGTGCTGCACTGTCGGAGGTTCCGTACTGAGGGAGTGCTGCACTGTCGGAGGGTCAGTACTGAGGTACTGCTGCACTATCAGAGGGTCAGTACTGAGGGAGTGCTGCACTGTCGGAGGGTCAGTACTGAGGTAGTGCAGCACTGTCGGAGGGTCATTGCTGAGGGAGTGCTGCACTGTCGGAGGGTCAGTGCTGAGGTAGTGCAGCACTGTCGGAGGGTAAGTACTGAGGGAGTGCCGCACTGTCGGAGGGTCAGTGCTGAGGGAGTGCCGCACTGTCGGACGGTCAGTACTGAGGGAGCGCTGCACTGTCGGAGGGTCAGTACTGAGGGAGCGCTGCACTGTCGGAGGGTCAGTACTGAGGGAGTGCCGCACTGTCGGAGGGTCAGTACTGAGGGAGTGCCGCACTGTCGGAGGGTCAGTACTGATGGAGTTCCGCACTGTCGCATGGTCAGTACTGAGGGTGTGCTGCACTGTCGGAAGGGTCAGTACTGAGGGAGTGCCGCACTGTCGGAGGGTCAGTACTGAAGGAATGCCGGACTGTCGGAGGGTCAGCACTGAGGGAGTGCCGCACTGCCGGAGGGTCAGTACTGAGGGAGTGCTGCACTGTCGGAGGGTCAGTACTGAGGGAGTGCTGCACTGTCGGAGGGTCAGTACTGAGGGAGTGCCGCACTGTCGGAGGGTCAGTACTGAGGGAGTGCTGCACTGTCAGAGGGTTAGTACTGAGGGAGTGCTGCACCGTCGGAGGGGCAGTACTGAGGGAGCGCCGCACTGTCGGAGGGTCAGTACTGAGGGAGTGCTGCACCGTCGGAGGGTCAGTACTGAGGGAGTGCCGCACTGTCGGAGGGTCAGTACTGAGGGAGTGCCGCACTGTCGGAGGATCAGTACTGAGGGAGTGCTGCACTGTCAGACGGTCAGTACTGAGGGAGTGCTGCACTGTCGGAGGGTCAGTACTGAGGGAGTGCTGATCTGTCGGAGGGTCAGTACTGAGGGAGTGCCGCACTGTCGGAGGATCAGTACTGAGGGAGTGCCACACTGTCGGAGGGTCAGTACTGAGGGAGTGCTGCACTGTCGGAGGGTCAGTACTGAGGGAGTGCCGCACTGTCGGAGGATCAGTACTGAGGGAGTGCTGCACTGTCAGACGGTCAGTACTGAGGGAGTGCCACACTGTCGGAGGGTCAGTACAGAGGGATTGCTGCACTGTCAGACGGTCAGTACTGAGGGAGTGCTGCACTGTCAGACGGTCAGTACTGAGGGAATGCCTCACTGTCGGAGGGTCAGCACAGAGGGATTGCTGCACTGTCGGAGGGTCAGTACTGAGGGAGGGCCGCACTGTCGGAGAGTCAGTACTGAGGGAGTGCTGCACCGTCGGAGGGTCAGCACTGAGGGAGTGCCGCACTGTCTGAGGGTCAGTACTGAGTGAGTTCCGCACTGTCGGAGGGTCAGTACTGAGTGAGTTCCGCACTGTCGGAGGGTCAGTACTGAGGGAGTGCCGCACTGTCGGAGGTTCAGTACTGAGGGAGTGCTGCACTGTCGGAGTGTCAGTACTGAGGGAGTGCTGCACTGTCGGAGGGTCAGTACTGAGGGAGTGCCGCACTGTCGGAAGGTCAGTACTGAGGGAGTGCCGCACTGTCGGAGGATCAGTACTGAGGGAGTGCCGCACTGTCGGAGGGTCAGTACTGAGGGAGTGCCACACTGTCGGAGGGTCAGTACAGAGGGATTGCTGCACTGTCGGAGGGTCAGTACTGAGGGAGTGCTGCACTGTCAGACGGTCAGTACTGAGGGAGTGCCTCACTGTCGGAGGGTCAGCACAGAGGGATTGCTGCACTGTCGGAGGGTCAGTACTGAGGCAGGGCCGCACTGTCGGAGGGTCAGTACTGAGGGAGTGCTGCACCGTCGGAGGGTCAGCACTGAGGGAGTGCCGCACTGTCGGAGGGTCAGTACTGAGTGAGTTCCGCACTGTCGGAGGGTCAGTACTGAGGGAGTGCCGCACTGGCGGAGGGTCAGTACTGAGGGAGCGCTGCACTGTCGGAGTGTCAGTACTGAGGGAGTGCTGCACTGTCGGAGTGTCAGTACTGAGGGAGTGCTGCACTGTCGGAAGGTCAGTACTGAGGGAGTGCCGCACTGTCGGAGGATCAGTACTGAGGGAGTGCCGCACTGTCGGAGAGTCAGTACTGAGGGAGTGCCGCACTGTCGGAGGGTCAGTACTGAGGGAGTTCTGCACCGTCGGAGGGGCAGTACTGAGGGTGTGCTGCACCGTCGGAGGGTCAGTACTGAGGGAGTGCCGCACTGTCGGAGGGTCAGTACTGAGGGAGTGCCGCACTGTCGCAGGATCAGTACTGAGGGAGTGCCGCACTGTCGGAGGGTCAGTACTGAGGGAGTGCCGCACTGTCGGAGGGTCAGTACTGAGGGAGTGTTGCACTGTCGGAGGGTCAGTACTGAGGGAGTGCTGCACTGTCGGAAGGTCAGTACTGAGGGAGTGCCGCACTGTCGGAGGATCAGTACTGAGGGAGTGCCGCACTGTCGGAGAGTCAGTACTGAGGGAGTGCCGCACTGTCGGAGGGTCAGTACTGAGGGATTGCTGCACTGTCGGAGGGTCAGTACTGAGGGAGTGCTGCACTGTCAGATGGTCAGTACTGAGGGAGTGCCTCACTGTCGGAGGGTCAGCACAGAGGGATTGCTGCACTGTCGGAGGGTCAGTACTGAGGGAGTGCTGCACTGTCGGAGGGTCAGTACTGAGAGAGTGCCGCACTGTCGGAGGGTCAGTACTGAGGGAGTGCTGCACTGTCGGAGGGTCAGTACTGAGAGAGTGCCGCACTGTCGGAGGGTCAGTACTGAGGGAGTGCTGCACCGTCGGAGGGTCAGCACTGAGGGAGTGCCTCACTGTCGGAGGGTCAGTACTGAGTGAGTTCCGCACTGTCGGAGGGTCAGTACTGAGTGAGTTCCTCACTGTCGGAGGGTCAGTACTGAGGGAGTGCCGCACTGTCGGAGGGTCAGTACTGAGGGAGTGCTGCACTGTCGGAGTGTCAGTACTGAGGGAGTGCTGCACTGTCGGAGGGTCAGTACTGAGGGAGTGCTGCACTGTCGGAAGGTCAGTACTGAGGGAGTGCCGCACTGTCGGAGGATCAGTACTGAGGGAGTGCCGCACTGTCGGAGGGTCAGTACTGAGGGAGTGCCGCACTGTCGGAGGGTCAGTACTGAGGGAGTGCTGCACTGTCAGACGGTCAGTACTGAGGGAGTGCCTCACTGTCGGAGGGTCAGCACAGAGGGATTGCTGCACTGTCGGAGGGTCAGTACTGAGGGAGGGCCGCACTGTCGGAGGGTCAGTACTGAGGGAGTGCTGCACCGTCGGAGGGTCAGCACTGAGGGAGAGCTGCACTGTCGGAGGGTCAGTACTGAGGGAGTGCTGCACTGTCGGAAGGTCAGTACTGAGGGAGTGCCGCACTGTCGGAGGATCAGTACTGAGGGAGTGCCGCACTGTCGGAGAGTCAGTACTGAGGGAGTGCCGCACTGTCGGAGGGTCAGTACTGAGGGAGTTCTGCACCGTCGGAGGGGCAGTACTGAGGGTGTGCTGCACCGTCGGAGGGTCAGTACTGAGGGAGTGCCGCACTGTCGGAGGGTCAGTACTGAGGGAGTGCCGCACTGTCGGAGGGTCAGTACTGAGGGAGTGCCGCACTGTCGCAGGGTCAGTACTGAGGGAGTGCCGCACTGTCGGAGGGTCAGTACTGAGGGAGTGTTGCACTGTCGGAGGGTCAGTACTGAGGGAGTGCTGCACTGTCGGAAGGTCAGTACTGAGGGAGTGCCGCACTGTCGGAGGATCAGTACTGAGGGAGTGCCGCACTGTCGGAGAGTCAGTACTGAGGGAGTGCCGCACTGTCGGAGGGTCAGTACTGAGGGAGTTCTGCACCGTCGGAGGGGCAGTACTGAGGGTTTGCTGCACCGTCGGAGGGTCAGTACTGAGGGAGTGCCGCACTGTCGGAGGGTCAGTACTGAGGGAGTGCCGCACTGTCGCAGGGTCAGTACTGAGGGAGTGCCGCACTGTCGGAGGGTCAGTACTGAGGGAGTGCCGCACTGTCGGAGGGTCAGTACTGAGGGAGTGTTGCACTGTCGGAGGGTCAGTACTGAGGGAGTGCCGCACTGTCGGAGGGTCAGTACTGAGGGAGTGCCGCACTGTCGGAGGGTCAGTACTGAGGGAGTGCTGCACTGTCGGAGGGTCAGTACTGAGGGAGTGCTGCACTGTCGGAGGATCAGTACTGAGGGAGCGCTGCACTGTCGGAGGGTCAATACTGAGGGAGTGCTGCACTGTCGGAGGGTCAGTACTGTGGGAGCGCTGCACTGTCGGAGGGTCAGTACTGAGGGAGTGCTGCACTGTCGGAGGGTCAGTACTGTGGGAGCGCTGCACTGTCGGATGGTCAGTACTGAGGGAGTGCTGCACTGTCGGAGGGTCAGTACTGAGGGAGTGCTGCACTGTCGGAGGGTCAGTACTGAGGGAGTGCTGCACTGTCGGAGGGTCAGTACTGTGGGAGCGCTGCACTGTCGGAGGATCAGTACTGAGGGAGCGCTGCACTGTCGGAGGGTCAATACTGAGGGAGTGCTGCACTGTCGGAGGGTCAGTACTGTGGGAGCGCTGCACTGTCGGAGGGTCAGTACTGAGGGAGTGCTGCACTGTCGGAGGATCAGTACTGAGGGGGTGCTGCACTGTCGGAGGGTCAGTACTGAGGGAGTGCTGCACTGTTAGAGGGTCAGTACTGAGGGAGTGCTGCACTGTCGGAGGGTCAGTACTGAGGGAGTGCTGCACTGTTAGAGGGTCAGTACTGAGGGAGTGCTGCACTGTTAGAGGGTCAGTACTGAGGGAGTGCTGCACTGTTAAAGGGCAGCTCTCTGAACTTTCTCCATGACCAATGCCCTTTTTGGGTTGGATGGTGATTTGGAAATTTCAGTGGGCTTCACTCTTTCTCCGGATCCAGTCCTGTTGCTGCTGCCTTTTGATCTTTTTCTCTCCCGAATTCCCTCTCTCTATTTGAGTCTTGCACGATATCGCTAACTCCCTCCTTCTCTCCGTTAATCTCCTTTTCTCCCTCTCTCTCTCTATATTTATCACCAACTCAGCTCTTTCTCTTTCCTTCCCTCTCCCTGTGTCTCACTCTCATTAGCACTTTCTCCGTCCCCATCTCTCTCTTTCTCTTTTTCTCTCTCTCTCACTCTCCCTCGCTGCTTCTCTAATTGTCCCTCTCTCTCTCTCTCTCTCTGTCTCTCCTCTCTCTCACGCTCTCTCTCTCTCTCTCTCCCTCGCTGCCTCTCTAATTCTCTCACCTCTCCTCTCTCTCTCTGTCCTCCATCATCTCTCACTCTTTCTCTCTCTGTCTCCTCTCTCTCACGCCCTCTCTCTCTCTCTGTCTCTCCTCTCTCTCACGCCCTCTCTCTCTCTCTGTCTCTCTCTCTTCTCTCTCTCTCTCTCTCTCTCTGTCTCTCCTCTCTCTCACGCTCTCTCTCTCTCTCTCACTCTCCCTCGCTGCCTCTCTAATTCTCTCACCCTCTCTCTCTCTGTCACTCTCTCTCTCACGCTCTCTCTCTCTCACTTAGTCTCTCCTCTCTCTCACTTAGTCTCTCCTCTCTCTCACGCCCTCTCTCTCTCTCTCACTCTCTCTCTGTCTCTCCTCTCTCTCACGCTCTCTCTCTCTCTCACTCTGTCTCTCCTCTCTCTCACGCTCTCTCTCTCACTCCCTCTCTCTGTCTCTCCTCTCACTCTCTCTCTCTCTCTCACGCTCTCTCTCTCTCTATCGCTCTCTCTCTCACTCTCTCTCTCTGTCTCTCCTCTCTCTCACGCTCTCTCTCTCTCTGTCTCTCTGACGCTCTCTCTCTCTGTGTCTCTCTGTCTCTCCTCTCTCCCACTCTCTCTCTCTCACGCTCTCTCTCTCTCTCTGTCTCTCCTCTATCTCATGCTCTCTCTCTCTCTCTCTGTCTCTCTCCCACGCTCTATCTCTCTCTCACTCTCTCTCTCTTTTTTCTCCTCTCTCCCACGCTCTCTGTCTCTCTGTCTCTCCTCTCTCTCCCACGTTCTCTCTCTCTCTCTCTCTCGCTCCCTGGCTCCACGATGCCCTCTGTCCTCAATCAGATCTCCGTTCAGTTGGCACTGCCCAGCTCTGCAAGTCCGTGCCTCCCGATGTCCCCTCCCACCCAGCACCAGGCCGCGGGACACTCCTCCTCAGCATTCGAACAACTTTAAAAGTCCATCTTGCCTGGCTTCGGAGGCTGGCATAGATTGATGTGTTCGCCATCCAGAGACAAGCGACTGAGAGGCAGAGAGACTGAGAGTGGAACTGGAGAGAGAGAGAGGAAGAGGAACTGGATGAGTCTCAATCAGGATGCAAAGATTTCACCAACTCTGAATCCTCAGTAACTCACAGGAGGGCACTCAGAGGCCCCGAGGTAGGATTCTCATATCACTGAACTTAACCGGGTAAAAATGGATGTTTCCATTCTGGCTGGGACTGAAAGAGGCAATTGTGTGTCTTGGTGTCAAGTCTTGGAAATGAAAACTCAGAGCAAAGAAAAAAATCTCCCTCTACACCGTCCCCATCAACACTCGCAGGACAGGTACAGCACGGGGTTAGATACAGAGTAAATCTCCCTCTACACTGTCCCCATCAAACACTCCCAGGACAGGTACAGCACGGGGTTAGATACAGAGTAAATCTCCCTCTACACTGTCCCCATCAAACACTCGCAGGACAGGTACAGCACGGGGTTAGATACAGAGTAAATCTCCCTCTACACCGGCCTCATCAAACACTCCCAGGACAGGTACAGCACGGGGTTAGATACAGAGTAAATCTCCCTCTACACCGGCCTCATCAAACACTCCCAGGACAGGTACAGCACGGGGTTAGATACAGAGTAAATCTCCCTCTACACTGTCCCCATCAAACACTCCCAGGACAGGTACAGCAAGGGGTTAGATACAGAGTAAAGCTCCCTCTACACTGTCCCCATGAAACACTCCCAGGACAGGTACAGCACGGGGTTAGATACAGAGTAAAGCTCCCTCTACACTGTCCCCATCAAACACTCCCAGGACAGGTACAGCACGGGGTTAGATACAGAGTAAAGCTCCCGCTACACCGTCCCCATCAAACACTCCCAGGACAGGTAGAGCACGGGGTTAGATACAGAGTAAATCTCCCTCTACACTGTCCCCATCAAACACTCCCAGGACAGGTAAGCACGGGGTTACATATAGAGTAAATCACCCTCTGCACTGCATCCATTTAAACTTGTACTGCACCTGTCCTGGGACTGTTGATGGGGACAGTACAGAGGGAGGTTGATTTGTATCTAACACTGTGCTGTACTTGTCCTGGGAGTGTTTGATGGGGACGGTGTAGAGGGAGCTTTACTCTGTATCTAACCCCGTGCTGTACCTGCCCTGGGAGTGTTTGATGGGGACTGTGTCGAGGGAGCTTTACTCTGTATCAAACCCCGTGCTGTACCCGTCCTGGGATTGTTTGATGGGGAAAGTGTAGAGCGAGCTTTACTCTGTATCTAACCCCGTGCTGTACCTGTCCTGAGAGTGTTTGATGGGGACAATGTAGAGGGAGATTTACTCTGTATCTAACCCCGTGCTGTACCTGTCCTGGGAGTGTTTGATGGCGACAGTGTAGAGGGAGATTTACTCTGTATCTAACCCTGTGCTGTACCTGTCCTGGGAGCGTTTGAGGGGGACAATGTGGAGGGAGCTTTACTCTGTATCTAACCCCGTGCTGTACCTGTCCGAGGAGTGTTTGATGGGGACAGTGTAGAGGGAGATTTACTCTGTATCTAACCCCGTGCTGTATCTGTCCTGGGAGTGTTTGATGGGGACAGTGTAGAGGGAGCTTTACTCTGTATCTAACCCCGTGCTGTACCTGTCCTGGGAGTGTTTGATGGGGCAATGTAGAGGGAGATTTATTCCTTACCTAACCCCGTTCCGTACCTGTCCTGGGAGTGTTTGATGGGGACAATATAGAGGGAGTTTTACTCTGTATCTAACCCCGTGCTGTACTTGTCCTGGGAGTGTTTGATGGGGACAGTATAAGGGAGATTTACGTTGTATCTAACCCCGTGATGTACCTGTCCTGGGAGTGTTTGATGGGGACAGTGTGGAGGGAGATCTACTCTGTATCTAACCCCGTGCTGTACCTGTCCTGGGAGTGTTTGATGGGGACAGTGTATAGGGAGCTTCACTCTGTATCTAACCCCTTGCTGTACCTGTCCTGGGATTGTTTGATTGGGACAGTATAGAGGGAATTTTACTCTTTATCTAAAGCCGTGCTGTACCTGTCCTAGGAGTGTTTGATGGGGACAGTGTAGAGCGAGCTTTACTCTGTATCTAACCCCGTGCTGTACCTGTCCTGGGAGTGTTTGATGGGGACCATGTAGAGAGAGCTTTACTCTGTATATAACCCCGTGCTGTATCTGTCCTGGGATTGTTTGATGGGGACAGTGTAGAGGGTGATTTACTCTGTATCTAACCCCGTGCTGTACCTGTCCTGGGAGTGTTTGATGGGGACAGTGTAGAGGGTGATTTACTCTGTATCTAACCCCGTGCTGTACCTGTCCTGGGAGTGTTTGATGGGGACAGTGTAGAGGGAGATTTACTCTGTATCTAACCCCATGCTGTACCTGTCCTGGGAGTGTTTGATGGGGACAGTGTAGAGGAAGATTTACTCCTTCCCTCCTGATCCATTCCCTCTCCATGTCCTTCACTATCATTAACCCACCATTTCATCTCTGTTTCCCCCTCTCCCCCCAGCCTGTATATCTGTCTCCCAAATGTCTCTCTCTGTCCCTCCCATTTTGTTCACTTATCTCCCATTCCTTCACTTCATTCGCAGTCTTTCATCCCTTCATCTCACTTTCAACTCTCTCCCATTTCACTTTTGGACTTTGCCCTCTATATCACTATCCCCTCACTCTCTCTCTCCCCTCCATCTCCGTCCCCTCCCTGTCTCCGTCCACTCTCTCTCCCTCCCCTCCCTCTCTCTCTCCGTCCCCTCCCTCTCTCTCCGTCCCCTCTCTCTCTCGCTCTGTCCCCTCCCTCCCTCTCTCCATCCCCTCCCTCTCTCTCTCCATCCCCTCCCTCTCTCTCTCCGTCCCCTCCCTCTCTCCGTCCCCTCTCTCTCTCCCTCCCCTCCCTCTCTCTCTCCGTCCCCTCCCTCTCCGTCCCCTCTCTCTCTCCGTCCCCTCTCTCCCTCTCTCTCCGTCCCCTCTCACTCTCTCCGTCCCCTCTCTCCCTCCGTCCCCTCCCTCCCTCTTTCCGTTCATCCCTCCCTCTCTCCATCCCCTCCCTCTCTCTCTCCGTCCCCACTCTCTCTCCCTCCCCTCCCTCCCTCTCTCCGTCCCCTCTCTCTCTCTCTCTCCGTCCCCTCTCTCCCTCTCTCTCCATCCCCTCTCACTCTCTCCGTCCCCTCTCTCTCTCCGTCCCCTCCCTCCCTCTTTCCGTCCAACCCTCCCTCTCTCCGTCCCCTCCCTCTCTCTCTCTGTTCCCATCTCTCTATCTCCATCCCCTCTATCACTCCGTCCACTCTATCACTCCGTCCCCTCACTCTCTCCGTCCCCTCTCTCTCTCCGTCCTCTCTCTCTCTGTCCCCTCTCTCTCCGTCCCCTCTCTCTCCGTCCCCTCTCTCTCCGTCCCCTCCCGCTCTCCATCCCCTCTCTCTGTCCCCTCTCTATCTCACTATCTCTCTCTGTGCCCTCCATCTCTCCGTCCCCTCTCTCTCCGTCCCCTCCCGCTCTCCGTCCCCTCTCTCTGTCCCCTCTCTATCTCACTATCTCTCTCTGTGCCCTCCATCTCTCCGTCCCCTCTCTCTCCGTCCCCTCTCTCTCCGTCCCCTCTCTCTCCGTCCCCTCTCTCTCCGTCCCCTTTCTCTCCATCCCCTTTCTCTCCGTCCCCTTTTCTCTCCGTCCCCTCTCTCTCCGTCCCCTCTCTCTCCATCCCCTCTCTCTCCGTCCCCTCCCGCTCTCCGTCCCCTCTCTCTCCGTCCCCTCTCTATCTCACTATCTCTTTCTGTGCCCTCTACCTCTCTCTGTGCCCTCTATCTCTCTCTTTGGCCTGTATCACACTCTGTGCCCTCTATCTCTCTCTGTGCCCACTTTATCTCTATGTGCCCTCTATCTCTCTCTGTGCCCTCTATATCTCTCTGTATCCTCTACTTCTCTCTCTAGCCTCTACCTCTCTGTACCCTGTAACACGCTCTGTGCCCCCTATTCTCTCTCTGTGCCCCCTATTCTCTCTCTCTGCCCTCTATCTCTCTCTGTGCCCTCTCTCTCTCTCTGTGCCCTCTCTCTCTCTCTGTGCCCTCTATCTCTCTCTGTGCCCTCTATCTCTCTGTGTCCTCATCTCTCTCTGTGCCCTCTATCTCTCTCTGTGCCCTCTATCTCTCTCTGTGCCTTCTATCTCTCTATCTCTTTCTGTGCCATCTATCTCTCTCTGTGCCATCTATCTCTCTCTGTGCCCTCTATCTCTCTCTGTGCCCTCTATCTCTCTCTGTGCCCTCTATCTCTCTATCTCTTTCTGTGCCATCTATCTCTCTCTTTGCCATCTATCTCTCTCTGTGCCCTCTATCTCTCTCTGTGTCCTCTATCTCTCAGTGTCCTCTATCTCTCTCTGTGCCCTCTATCTCTCTCTGTGCCCTCTATCTCTCTCTGTGCCTTCTATCTCTCTATCTCTTTCTGTGCCATCTATCTCTCTCTGTGCCATCTATCTCTCTCTGTGCCCTCTATCTCTCTCTGTGCCCTCTATCTCTCTCTGTGCCCTCTATCTCTCTATCTCTTTCTGTGCCATCTATCTCTCTCTTTGCCATCTATCTCTCTCTGTGCCCTCTATCTCTCTCTGTGTCCTCTATCTCTCTCTGTGCCCTCTATCTCTCTCTGTGCCCTCTATCTCTCTATCTCTTTCTGTGCCCTCTATCTCTCTCTCTGCCCTCTCTCTCTCTCTGTGCCTCTATCTCTCTCTGTGCCCTCTATCTCTCTCTGTGCCCTCTATCTCTCTGTGCTCTCTATCTCTCTCATTGGCCTGTATCATTCTCTGTGCCCTCCATCTCTCTCTGTGCCCTCTATCTCTCTCTGTGCCCACTATCTCTCTCTGTGCCCTCTATCTCTCTCTGTGCCCTATACCTCTCTCTGTACGCTCTACCTCTCTCTATACCCTATACCTCTCTCTGCACCCTGTATCACGCTCTGTGCCCTCTATCTCTCTCTGTGCCCTCCATCTCTCTCTGTGCCCACTATCTCTCTCTGTGCCCTCCATCTCTCTCTGTGCACTCTATCTTTCTATGTGACATCTATCTCTCTCTGTGCCCTCCATCTCTCTCTGTGCCCTCCATCTCTCTCTGTGCCCTCTATCTCTCTCTGTGCCCTCTACCTCTCTCTGTACCCTCCACCTCTCTCTGTACCTTGTATCACACTCTGTGCCCTCTACCTCTCTCTGTGCACTCTAATTCTCTCTGTGCCCTCTATCTCTCTCTGTGCCCTCTATCTCTCTCTGTGCCCTCCATCTCTCTCTGTGCCCTCTATCTCTCTCGGTTCCCTCTATCTTTCTCTGTGCCCTCTATCTCTCTCTGTATCTTCTACCTCTCTCTGTAGCCTCTACCTCTCTGTACCCTGTAACACATTCTGTGCCCCCTATTCTCTCTCTGTGCCCTCCATCTCTCTCTGTGCCCTCCATCTCTCTCTGTGCCCTCCATCTCTCCCTGTGCCCTCTATCTCTCTCCGTGCCCTCCATCTCTCTCTGTGCCCTCCAGCTCTCTCTCTTGACCCTCTATCTCTCTCTGTGCCCTGTATCACACTCTGTGCCCTCTACTTCTCTTTGTGCACTCTACTTCTCTTTGTGCACTCTAATTCTCTCTGTGCCCTCTATCTCTCTCTGTGCCCTCCATCTCTCTCTGTGCCCTCTATCTCTCTCTGTGCCCTCTATCTCTCTCTGTGCCCTCTACCTCTCTCTGTGCACTCTATATCTCTGTACCCTCTACCTCTCTCTGTACCCTCCACCTCTTTCTGTACCCTGTATCACACTCTGTGCCCTTTACCTCTCTCTGTGCACTCTAATTCTCTCTGTGCCCTCTATCTCTCTCTGTGCCCTCTATCTCTCTCTGTGCCCTCCATCTCTCTCTTTGGCCTGTATCTCTCTCTGTGCCCTCTATCTCTCTCTGTTCCCTCTATCTCTCTCTGTGCCCTCTATCTCTCTGTGTGCCCTCTATCTCTCTGTGCCCTCCATCTTTCTCTGTGCACTCTATCTTTCTCTGTGCCCTCTATCTCTCTCTGTGCCCTCTATCTCTCTCTGTGCTCTCCATCTCTCTCTGTGCTCTCTATCTCTCTCTGTGCCCTCCATTTTTCTCTGTGCACTCTATCTTTCTCTGTGCCATCTATCTCTCTCTGTGCCCTCTATCTCTCTCTGTGCCCTCCATCTCTCTCTGTGGCTTGTATCACTCTCTGTGCCCTCTATCTCTCTCTGTGCCCACTATCTCTCTCTTTGGCCTGTATCTCTCTCTGTGCCCTCTATCTCTCTCTGTGCCCTCTATCTCTCTCTGTGCCCTCCATCTCTCTCTGTGCTCTCTATCTCTCTCTGTGCCCTCCATTTTTCTCTGTGCACTCTATCTTTCTCTGTGCCATCTATCTCTCTCTGTGCCCTCTATCTCTCTCTGTGCCCTCCATCTCTCTCTGTGGCTTGTATCACTCTCTGTGCCCTCTATCTCTCTCTGTGCCCTCTATCTCTCTCTTTGGCCTGTATCTCTCTCTGTGCCCTCTATCTCTCTCTGTGCCCTCTATCTCTCTCTGTGCCCTCCATCTCTCTCTGTGCTCTCTATCTCTCTCTGTGCCCTCCATTTTTCTCTGTGCACTCTATCTTTCTCTGTGCCATCTATCTCTCTCTGTGCCCTCTATCTCTCTCTGTGCCCTCCATCTCTCTCTGTGCTCTCTATCTCTCTCTGTGCCCTCCATTTTTCTCTGTGCACTCTATCTTTCTCTGTGCCATCTATCTCTCTCTGTGCCCTCTATCACTCTCTGTGCCCTCTATCTCTCTCTGTGCCCTCTATCTCTCTCTTTGGCCTGTATCTCTCTCTGTGCCCTCTATCTCTCTCTGTGCCCTCTATCTCTCTCTGTGCCCTCCATCTCTCTCTGTGCTCTCTATCTCTCTCTGTGCCCTCCATTTTTCTCTGTGCACTCTATCTTTCTCTGTGCCATCTATCTCTCTCTGTGCCCTCTATCTCTCTCTGTGCCCTCCATCTCTCTCTGTGGCTTGTATCACTCTCTGTGCCCTCTATCTCTCTCTTTGGCCTGTATCTCTCTCTGTGCCCACTATCTCTCTCTGTGCCCTCTATCTCTCTCTGTGCCCGCTATCTCTCTGTGCCCTCCATCTTTCTCTGTGCACTCTATCTTTCTCTGTGCCCGCTATCTCTCTCTGTGCCCTCTATCTCTCTCTGTGCCCTCCATCTCTCTCTGTGCCCTCTATCTCTCTCTGTGCCCTCCATTTTTCTCTGTGCACTCTATCTTTCTCTGTGCCATCTATCTCTCTCTGTGCCCTCTATCTCTCTCTGTGCCCTCCATCTCTCTCTGTGGCTTGTATCACTCTCTGTGCCCTCTATCTCTCTCTGTGCCCTCTATCTCTCTGTGCCCTCCATCTTTCTCTGTGCACTCTATCTTTCTCTGTGCCCGCTATCTCTCTCTGTGCCCTCTATCTCTCTCTGTGCCCTCCATCTCTCTCTGTGCCCTCTATCTCTCTCTGTGCCCTCCATTTTTCTCTGTGCACTCTATCTTTCTCTGTGCCATCTATCTCTCTCTGTGCCCTCTATCTCTCTCTGTGCCCTCCATCTCTCTCTGTGGCTTGTATCACTCTCTGTGCCCTCTATCTCTCTCTGTGCCCTCCATCTCTCTCTGTGCCCTCTATCTCTCTCTGTGCCCTCCATTTTTCTCTGTGCACTCTATCTTTCTCTGTGCCATCTATCTCTCTCTGTGCCCTCTATCTCTCTCTGTGCCCTCCATCTCTCTCTGTGGCTTGTATCACTCTCTGTGCCCTCTATATCTCTCTGTATCCTCTACTTCTCTCTCTAGCCTCTACCTCTCTGTACCCTGTAACACGCTCTGTGCCCCCTATTCTCTCTCTGTGCCCCCTATTCTCTCTCTGTGCCCTCTATCTCTCACTGTGCCCTCCATCTCTCTCTGTGCCCTCTATCTCTCTCTGTGCCCTCTACCTCTCTCTGTGCCCTCTATATCTCTGTACCCTCTACCTGTCTCTGTACCCTCTACCTCTCTCTGTACCCTGTAACACATCCTGTGCACTCTACTTCTCTCTGTGCACTCTAATTCTCTCTGTGCCCTCTATCTCTCTCTGTGCCCTCTATCTCTCTCTGTGCCCTCTATCATTCTCTGTGCCCTCTACCTCTCTCTGTGCCCTCTATCTCTCTCTGTGCCTCTCTCTCTCTGTGCCCTCTATCTCTCTCTGTGCCCTCTATCTCTCTCTTTGGCCTGTATCTCTCTCTGTGCCCTCTATCTCTCTCTGTGCCCTCAATCTCTCTCTGTACCCTCTAACTCTCTCTGTACCCTATACTTCTCTCTTTACCCTCTACATCTGTGCCCTGTAACACTCTCTGTGCCCTCTCTCCCTCTTTGTGCCCTCTATCTCTCTCTGTGCCCTCTACCTCTCTCTGTGCCCTCTATATCTCTGTACCCTCTACCTCTCTCTGTACCCTGTATCATGCTCTGTGCCCTCTACTTCTCTCTGTGGCTTGTATCATTCTCTGTGCCCTCCATCTCTCTCTGTGCCCTCTATCTCTCTCTGTGCCCTCTATCTCTCTGTACCCTCTACCTCTCTCTGTACCCTCTACCTCCCTGTGCCCTCTATCAGGCTCTGTGCCCTCCATCTCTCTCTGCCCTCCATCTCTCTCAGTGCCCTCCATTTCACTCTGTGCCCTCTATCTCTCGCTGTGCCCTCTATCTCTCTCTGTGCCCTCTATCTCTCGCTGTGCCTTCTATCTCTCTCTCTGTGCCCTCCATTTCTCTCTATGCCCTCCATCTCTCTCTGCGCCCTCTACCTCTCACTGTGCCCACTATCTCTCTCTGTGCTCTCCATCTCCCTCTGTACCCTCCATCTCCCTCTGTGCCCTCCATCTCTCTCTGCCCTCGATCTCTCTCTGTGCCCTCCATCTCTCTCTGTGCCCTCTATCTCTCTCTGTGCACTCTACATCTCTCTGTGCCCTCTACCTATCTCTGTACCCTCTACCTCTCTCTGTACCCTCTACCTCCCTCTGTACCCTCTATCTCTCTCTGTGCCTTCTATCTCTCTCTGTGTCCTCTATCTCTCTCTGTGCCCTCTATCTCTCTCTGTGCCCTCTCTCTCTCTGTGCCCTCTATCTCTCTCTGTGCCCTCTATCTCTCTCTGTGCCCTCTATCTCTCTCTGTGTCCTCTATCTCTCTCTGTGCCCTCTATCTCTCTCTGTGCCCTCTATCTCTCTCCATGCCCTCTATCTCTCTCTGCACCCTCTATCTCTCTCTGTGCCCTCTATCTCTCTCTGTACCCTCCATCTCTCTCTGTGGCTAGTATCACTCTCTGTGGCCTCCATCTCTCTCTGTGCCCTCTATCTCTCTGTACCCTGTACCCTTCTCTGTACCCTATACTTCTCTCTGTACCCTCTACATCTGTTCCCTGTATCAATCTCTGTGCCCTCTATCTCTCTCTGTGCCCTCCATCTCTCTCTGTGGCTTGTATCACTCTCTGTGGCCTGTATCACTCTCTGTGCCCTCCACCTCTCTCTGTGCCCTCTACCTCTCTCTGTACCCTCAACCTCTCTGTGCCCTCTATCTCTCTCTGTGCCCTCTATCTCTCCCTGTTCCCTCTATCTCTCTCTGTGCCCTCTATCTCTCTATGTGCCCTCTATCTCTCTCTGTGCCCTCTATCTCTCTCTGTACCCTCCATCTCTCTCTGTGCCCTCTATCTCTCCCTGTACCCTCTATCTCTCTCTGTGCGCTCTATCTCTCTCTGTGCCCTCCACCTCTCTCTGTACCGTCTATCTCTCTCTGTGCCCTCCATCTCTCTTTGTGCGCTCTATCTCTCTCTGTGCCCTCCACCTCTCTCTGTACCCTCTATCTCTCTCTGTGCGCTCTATCTCTCACTGTGCCCTCCACCTCTCTCTGTACCCTCTATCTCTCTCTGTACCCTCTATCTCTCTCTGTACCCTCTATCTCTCTCTGTGCCCTCTATCTCTCTCTGTGCCCTCTATCTCTCTCTGTGCCCTCTATCTCTCTGTTCACTGTATCACTTCTAACCCTCCTACCCCTCAATCTCTCTGTCGCCTTTATCTCACTATCCACTCTATCTCTCCACACCCTCTCTCATTCTATCCCCTCTGTCTCTTTCCCCTCTGAGAGAGGCTTCATGGAGCAGCAAGATGCATATCTCTCATTCCTCCACCACACTCTCTCTCCCCTAACGTCTCAGTTTCCATTCCCAGAGAGAGGAACATATTTAAAACCATGAACAGGTTGGAAGGTGGCCAGGCTGAAGGCCATGTGATCCTTTAGTGCATCCCACAGTCTCAGGACTTCCTAAAGCCCTGGACAGTCATTGAAATATCGAGCCCCATGACAGGGAACATGCGCACAGCAGGATCCCACAATAGTCAATTGATAATGCCCAAGTCACAAAACGGATTGATGAATAATACAGCTCTTCTACATCACTGACCCTCCGACAGTGCAGCACTCCCTCAGTACTGACCCTCCGACAGTGCAGCACTCCCTCAGTACTGACCCTCCGACAGTGCAGCACTCCCTCAGTACTGACCCTCCGACAGTGCGTCTCTCCCTCAGTACTGACCCTCCAACAGTGCAGCACTCCCTCAGTACTGACCGTCCGCCAGTGCAGCACTCCCTCAGTACTGACCCTCCGACAGTGCAGCACTCCCTCAGTACTGACCCTCCGACAGTGCAGCACTCCCTCAGTAATGACCCTCCGACAGTGCAGCGCTCCCTCAGTACTGACCCCCCGACAGTGCAGCGCTCCCTCAGTACTGACCCTCCGACAGTGCAGCACTCCCTCAGTACTGACCCTCCGACAGTGCGGCACTCCCTCAGTACTGACCCTCCGACAGTGCAACACTCCCTCAGTACTGACCCTCCGACAGTGCAGCACTCCCTCAGTACTGACCCTCCGACAGTGCAGCACTCCCTCAGTACTGACCCTCCGACAGTGCAGCACTCCCTCAGTACTGACTTTCCTCTTTCTCTCCCTCTCTGATTCTTTCCCCCCTTCAGATTTGAAATGCACTCCGCCTCCAATCTCATTCGTCACTTGGACCCCTCCATCACATGCTTTGTCCCTTTCTGATCCCCGCTCTCCGCCTCCCCCCCTCCCAAACGCCTGTGTCCCTCCAGCCGCCTGACACTTCTCCCAGTCAACGTTTGAAAGAAATCTGCCTTTGTGCAACAAAATAGGAGCGGGCTTTGTCTCCAATCTCCATGCAAATGAGCTCAGTCAGAAAAGCCTGCATTGCATGAGGAGCGATTTCTAAAGCTCAGAGAGAGAGAGAGAAACAAGACAAAAGGATTCATTAATATGCAGATTCAGACTTCTGAGTTCCTGACTCACTTGCAGACTTTGGATCCGAAGTCTTTGAGCACAGAGTAAACACACACACTCTCACACTCTCACACTCACACACTCTCACACACACACACTCACACACACACTCTCACACACACACACTCTCACACACACACTCTCACACACACACACTCTCACACTCACACACTCACACACACACTCTCACACACACACACTCTCACACACACACTCTCACACTCACACACACACTCTCACACACACACACTCACACACACACTCTCACACACACACACTCTCACACACACACTCTCACACTCACACACACACTCTCACACACACACACTCTCACACACACACTCTCACACTCACACACTCTCACACACACACACTCTCACACTCACACACACACTCTCACACACACACACTCACACACACACTCTCACACACACACACTCTCACACACACACTCTCACACTCACACACACACTCTCACACACACACACTCTCACACACACACTCTCACACTCACACACTCTCACACTCACACACTCTCACACACACACTCTCACACACACACACTCTCACACACACACTCTCACACTCACACACTCTCACACACACACACTCTCACACTCACACACTCTCACACTCTCACACACACACACTCACACACACACTCTCACACACACACACTCTCACACTCACACACTCTCACACTCACACACTCACACACACTCTCTCACACACACACACTCTCACACACACACTCTCACACTCACACACACACTCTCACACACACACACTCACACACACACTCTCACACACACACACTCTCACACACACACTCTCACACACACACTCTCACACTCACACACACACTCTCACACACACACACTCTCACACACACACACTCTCACACTCACACACTCTCACACACACTCTCACACTCACACACTCTCACACTCACACTCTCACACTCACACACTCTCACACTCACACACTCTCACACACACACTCTCACACTCACACACTCTCACACTCACACTCTCACACTCACACACTCTCACACACACACACTCACACACACACTCTCACACACACACACTCTCACACACACACTCTCACACTCACACACACTCTCACACACACACACTCTCACACACACACTCTCACACTCACACACTCTCACACTCACACACTCTCACACACACACTCTCACACTCACACACTCTCACACTCACACTCTCACACTCACACACTCTCACACACACACACTCACACACACACTCTCACACACACACACTCTCACACACACACTCTCACACTCACACACTCTCACACTCACACACTCTCACACACACACTCTCACACACACACTCTCACACTCACACTCTCACACTCACACACTCTCACACACACACACTCACACACACACTCTCACACACACACACTCTCACACACACACTCTCACACTCACACACACACTCTCACACACACACTCTCACACACTCACTCACACTCACACAATCTCACTCTCTCATACTCACTCACACTCACACACACTCACTCTCTCACACTCTCACACCACTCTACAACACACACACACACTCTCACACACACCCACTCTCACACCCACACTCTCACACCACCACTCTCACACTCACCCCCCACTCACACCCACACTCTCACACACACACTCTCACACTCACACACTCTCACACACACACTCTCACACTCACACACTCTCACACACACACTCTCACACTCACACACTCTCACACACACACTCTCACACACACACACTCTCTCACTCTCACACACACACTCTCACACACACACACTCTCACACACACTCACACACACACACACTCTCACACTCTCACATACACTCACACACACACTCACACACACACCACACACACACACACTCACACACATTCTCACACGCCACACCACACTCTCACACACTCACACTCTCACACTACACACTCTCACACACGCACACTCACACTCTCACACTCTCAC
Source organism: Cetorhinus maximus (assembly GCF_964194155.1). Taxonomy (NCBI): domain Eukaryota; kingdom Metazoa; phylum Chordata; class Chondrichthyes; order Lamniformes; family Cetorhinidae; genus Cetorhinus; species Cetorhinus maximus. The sequence goes on from NW_027598499.1 coordinate 29,594, forward strand.
ACACACACTCACACACACACACACACACACACTCTCACACACACACCCACACTCACACACACACACACACACTCTCACACTCTCACACACACACTCTCACACACTCACACACTCTCACACTGTCACTCACATACTCACACACACACTCTCACACACACACTCTCACACACACGCTCTCACACACACTCTCACACACTCTCACACACACACTCTCACACACTCACACGGTCTCACACACACACTCTCACACACATACTCTCACACTCTCACACACTCACACACTCTCACACTCTCACACACACTCACACACTCTCACACTCTCACTCACACACTCTAACACTCTCACACACACACTCTCACACTCTCACAGACTCTCACACTCTCACACACACACTCTCACACACACACACACTCACACTCTCACACACACAGTCACACTCTCACACACACACTCTCACTCTCTCACACACACACTCTCACACACACACTCTCACTCTCTCACACACACACTCTCACACACACACTCACACTCTCACACACACACTCACACTCTCACACACACTCTCACACTCTCACACTCACACTCTCACACTCTCACACTCTCACATACACACACTCACACACTCACACACTCACACACTCACACACTCTCACACTCACACACTCACACACTCTCACACTCACACACTCTCACACTCTCACACTCTCCACTCACATACTCACACACTCTCAAACACACACTCACACACTCTCACACTCACACACTCTCACACTCTCACACTCTCACTCACATACTCACACACTCTCACACACTCTCACACACACACTCTCACACACACTCTCACACACTCACACGGTCTCACACACACACTCTCTCACACACATACTCTCACACTCTCACACACTCACACACTCTCACACTCTCACACACACTCACACACTCTCACACTCTCACTCACACACTCTAACACTCTCACACACACTCTCACTCACACTCACACACTCTCACACTCACACACTCACACACTCTCACACTCTCACTCACTCACACTCTCTCACACTCACTCACTCTCACTCTCATACATTCACTCTCTCACACTCACTCACACCCACACACTCACTCTCTCACACTCACTCACACTCACACACACTCACTCACACACACACACTCTCACTCTCACACACTCACTCACACTCACTCACACTCACTCACACTCTCACACACTCTCACACACTCATTCACTCTCACTCACTCTCACTCACACTCTCTCACTCTCTCACACTCTCACACTCTCACACACTCACTCACACTCACTCACATCACTCACACTCTCACACACTCTCACACACTCTCACACACTCACTCACTCTCACTCACACTGTCTCACTCTCCCACTCTCACACTCTCTCACTCTCTCTCACACATTCTCTCCACACTTTCTCTCCCACTCTCCCACTCTCCAACTCTCCAACTCTCCAACTCTCCAACTCTCCAACTCTCCAACTCTCACACTCTCACTCACACTCTCTCACTCTCCACACTCTCACACTCTCACACTCTCACTCACACTCACTCACACTCACTCACAGTCTCACACTCTCACACTCTCACACTCAGTCACTCACACTGTCTCTCTCACTCTCACACTCACACACTCTCTCACACGCTCTCTCACACACACACTCTTACACTCACACTCTCTCACTCTCTCTCACACACTCTCACACACTCTCACACACTCTCACACTCTCTTACACTCTCTTACCCTCTCTCACACTCTCTCTCACACACACACTCTCACACACACTCTCACACACACTCTCTCACACACTCTCACACACACTCTCTCACACTCACTCACACACTCACTCACACACTCACACACACTCACTCTCTCACACTCACTCACACTCTCACACACACACTCTCTCACACTCACTTTCACACACTCTCACACACTCACTGTCACACACTCACTCTCACACACTCACTCCTTCGCAATCACTCTCACACACTCACTCCCTCACACTCACTCCCTCACACTCACTCCCTCACACTCACTCCCTCACACTCACTCTCTCACACTCACTCTCTCACACTCTCACACTCACTCTTACACACTCACTCATACTCACACACAATCACTCACACACACTCACTCACACACACATTCACACTCACACACACTCACTCACACTCACTCACTATCACTCACACTCTCTCACACTCACTCTCTCACACTCACTCTCTCACTCACTCTCTCACTCACTCTCTCACACTCACACTCTCACACACACTCTCACACAAACATACACACACTCTCACACGCACACACTCACACACACACTCTCACACTCACACTCTCACACACACTCTCACACAAACATACACACACTCTCACACTCACACACACACACACACACTCTCACACACACACTCTCACACACTCACACACTCTCACACACACACTCTCACACACTCACACACTCTCACACACACTCTCACACACACATACACACACTCTCACACACACATACACACACTCTCACACACACACACTCACACACACTCTCACACTCTCACGCACACACTCTCACACTCTCACACACACTCACACTCACACTCTCACACACACAGTCACACTCTCACACACACACTCTCACTCTCTCACACACACACTCTCACACACACACTCTCACTCTCTCACACACACACTCTCACACACACACTCACACTCTCACACACACTCTCACACTCTCACACTCACACTCTCACACTCTCACACTCTCACATACACACACTCACACACTCTCACACTCTCACTCACACACTCACACACTCACACACTCTCACACTCTCACACTCTCACACTCTCACACTCTCACTCACATACTCACACACTCTCACACACACACTCTCACACACACTCTCACACACTCACACGGTCTCACTCACACACTCTCACACACATACTCTCACACTCTCACACACTCACACACTCTCACACTCTCACACACACTCACACACTCTCACACTCTCACTCACACACTCTAACACTCTCACACACACACTCTCACTCACACTCACACATTCTCACACTCACACACTCACACACTCTCACACTCTCACTCACTCACACTCTCACACTCACTCACACTCACTCACACTCACACTCTCACACTCTCACACTCACTCTCTCACTCTCATACATTCACTCTCTCACACTCACTCACACTCACACACTCACTCTCTCACACTCACTCACACTCACACACACTCACTCACACACACACACTCTCACTCTCACACACTCACTCACACTCACTCACACTCACTCACACTCTCACACACTCATTCACTCTCACTCACTCTCACTCACACTCTCTCACTCTCTCACACTCTCACACACTCACTCACACTCACTCACACTCACTCACACTCACTCACATTCACTCACACTCTCACTCACTCTCCCACTCTCACACTCTCACTCTCTCACTCTCTCTCACACATTCACTCACACTCTCCCACTCTCCCACTCTCCCACTCTCCCACTCTCCCACTCTCCAACTCTCCAACTCTCCAACTCTCACACTCTCACACTCTCACACTCTCACACTCTCACACTCTCACTCACACTCACTCACACTCACTCACAGTCTCACACTCTCACACTCTCACACTCAGTCACTCACACTGTCTCACTCTCTCACTCTCACACTCTCACACACTCACACACTCACTCACTCTCACACTCTCACACTCTCACACTCACACTCTCACACTCTCTCACACACTCTCTCACACACACACTCTTACACTCACACTCTCTCACTCTCTCTCACACACTCTCACACACTCTCACACACTCTCACACTCTCTTACACTCTCTTACCCTCTCTCACACTCTCTCTCACACACACACTCTCACACTCACTCTCTCACACTCACACTCTCACACACTCACTCTCTCACACTCACTTTCACACACTCTCACACACTCACTGTCACACACTCACGCTCACACACTCACTCCTTCGCACTCACTCTCACACACTCACTCCCTCACACTCAATCCCTCACACTCACTCCCTCACACTCACTCCCTCATACTCACTCTCTCACACTCACACTCTCACACTCACTCTTACACACTCACTCATACTCACACACAATCACTCACACACACTCACTCACACACACATTCACACTCACACACACACACACACACTGACTCACACTCACTCACTATCACTCACACTCTCTCACACTCACTCTCTCACACTCACTCTCTCACTCACTCTCTCACTCACTCTCTCACACACTCTCTCACACTCACTCTCTCACACTCACTCTCTCAAACTCACTCTCTCACACTCACACACACTTACTCTCACAAACTCTCACACACTCACTCTCACACACTCACTCGCTCACACTCACTCTCTCACACTCACACTCTCACACTCACTCTCTCACACTCACTCTCTGACACACACACACACTTACACTCTCACACACTCACTCTCACACTCTCTCACACTCTCACTCTCTCACACTCTCACACTCTCACATACACACACTCACACACTCACACACTCTCACACTCTCACTCACACACTCACACACTCACAGACTCTCACACTCACACACTCTCACACTCTCACACTCTCACTCACATACTCACACACTCTCAAACACACACTCTCACACTCTCACACACACACTCTCACACACACTCTCACACACTCTCACACACACACTCTCACACACACTCTCACACACTCACACGGTCTCACACACACACTCTCACACACATACTCTCACACTCTCACACACTCATACACTCTCACACTCTCACACACACTCACACACTCTCACACTCTCACTCACACACTCACGCTCACACACACACTCTCTCACACTCACTCTCTCACACTCACTCTCTCACACTCACTCACACTCACACACACTCTCACACACTCACTCACTATCACTCACAATTAGTCACACGCACACTCTCACACACTCTCACACACTCTCACACTCTCACACACACACTCTCACACACACTCTCACACACTCTCACACACACACTCTCACACACACTCTCACACACTCACACGGTCTCACACACACACTCTCACACACATACTCTCACACTCTCACACACTCACACACTCTCACACTCTCACACACACTCACACACTCTCACACTCTCACTCACACACTCACGCTCACACACACACTCTCTCACACTCACTCTCTCACACTCACTCTCTCACACTCACTCACACTCACACACACTCTCACACACTCACTCACTATCACTCACAATTAGTCACACGCACACTCTCACACACTCTCACACACTCTCACACTCACACACACTCACTCACACACACTCACTCTCTCACACTCACTCTCTCACACTCTCACACACTCACTCTCTCACACTCACTCTCTCACACTCACTCTCTAACACACACACACACTCTCTCAGACTCACTCACACTCACACAGTCACTCTCACACACTCACTCACACTCACTCACTCTCTCACACACTCTCACACTCACTCACACTCACACACACTCATTCTCTCACACTCATTCACACTCTCACACACTCACTCTCTCACACTCTCACACACTCACTCTCACACTCTCACTCTCACATACTCACTCTCTCACACACTCTCACACTAACTCACACTCACACACACTCACTCTCTCACACTCATTCACACTCTCACACACTCACTCTCTCACACTCATTCTCACACACTCACGCTCAAACACTCTCACATACTCACTCTCTCACACTCATTCACATTCTCACACTCTCACACTCTCACACACACTCACACACTCTCACACACACTCACTCACACTCTTTCTCACTCACTCACACTGTCTCACTCTCCCACTCTCACACTCTCTCACTTTCACTCTCTCACACTCTCACACACTCACTCACACTCACTCATTCTCTCACACACTCTCACACTCACTCACACTCACACACACTCACTCATTCACACTCTCACACACTCACTCTCTCCCACTCACTCTCAGACTCTCACTCTCACACACTCACTCTCTCACACTCACTCTCACACACTCACTCTCACATACTCACTCTCTCACACTCACTCACACTCACAGACACTCACTCTCTCACACTCACTCACACTCTCACACACTCACTCTCTCACACTCACACACTCTCACACACTCACTCACACTCTCACACACTCACTCTCTCGCACTCGCTCTCACACACTCACTCTCACATACTCACTCTCTCACACTCACTCCAACCCTCACTCACACTCACTCACACACAGTCACTCTCACACACAGTCACGCACACAGACTCTCTCACACTCACTCACACTCTCACTCACACTCTCAAACTCACTCACACTGACACACACTCACTCTCTCACACTCATACACACTCTCACACACACACTCACTCTCTCACACTCTCACTCACTCTCACACACTCACTCTTTCACACTCACTCTCACACACTCACTCTCACACACTCACTCTCTCACACTCACTATCACACACTCACTCTCACATACTCACTCTCTCACACTCACTCCAACTCTCACTCACACTCACTCACACACAGTCACTCTCACACACACTCACGCACACACACTCTCTCAAACTCACTCACACTCTCACACTCACTCACACTCTCACACTCACTCACACTGACACACACTCACTCTCTCACACTCATTCACACTCTCACACACACACTCACTCTCTCACACTCTCACTCACTCTCACACACACTCACGCTCTCACACTCACTCTCACACTCTCACACACTCACTCTCACACACTCACTCTCTCACACTCACTCTCTCACACTCACTCTCTCACACTCACTCTCTCACACTCACTCTCTAACACTCACACCCACTCACTCACTCTCTCACACTCACTCACACTCACACACTCACTCTCTCACACTCTCACACACTCACTCACACTCACTCTCTCACACACTCTCACACTCACTCACTCTCACTCACACACTCACTCACACACACACTCACTCACACACACACTCACTCTCACTCACACACTCACTCACACACTCACTCACACACTCACACACATTTACACACTCTCACTCAGTCTCACTCACACTCACTCACACACTCACATTCACAAAATAACACACAGTCTCACACAACAGACTCACACACTCACACTCACAAACACACACTCACACACTCACTCACACACTCACGCTCACACACACACTCTCTCACACTCACTCTCTCACACTCACTCACACTCACACACACTCTCACACACTCACTCACTATCACTCACAATTAGTCACACGCACACTCTCACACACTCTCACACTCACACACACTCACTCACACACACTCACTCTCTCACACTCTCACTCACTCTCACACACTCTCTCACACTCACTCTCTCACACTCTCACACACTCACTCTTTCACACTCACTCTCTCACACTCAATCTCGCACACTCACTCTCTAACACACACACACTCACTCTCTCAGACGCACTCACACTCACACACTCACTCTCACACACTCACTCACACTCATTCACACTCTCACACACTCACACTCTCACACTCATTCACACTCACACACTCACTCTCTCACACTCACTCTCACACACTCACTCTCACACACTCTCACATACTCACTCCCTCACACTCATTCACATTCTCACACTCTCACACACACTCACTCATATTCACTCACACTCACTCACACTGTCTCACTCTCACACTCTCACACTCTCTCACTTTCACTCTCTCACACTCTCACACACTCACTCACACTCACTCATTCTCTCACACACTCTCACACTCACTCACACTCACACACACTCACTCATTCACACTCTCACACAGTCACTCTCTCACACTCACTCTCACACTCTCACTCTCACACACTCACTCTCTCACACTCACTCTCACACACTCACTCTCACATACTCACTCTCTCACTCTCACTCACACTCACACACACTCACTCTCTCACACTCACTCACACTCTCACACACTCACTCTCTCACACACTCACTCTCTCACACTCTCACTCTCTCACTCTCTCAAACTCTCACACTCTCACACTCTCACACACACTCACTCACACTCACTCACACACTCACTAACTCACACTGTCTCACTCTCTCACTCTCACACTCTCACACACTCACCCACACTCTCACTCACACTGTCTCACTCCCCACCCTCACACTCTCACTCTCTCACACTCTCACACACACTCACTCACACTCACTCACACTCTCACACCCTCTCACACACTCACTCACACTCACTCACACTCTCACACACTCTCACACAATCACTCACACACTCACTCACTCTCACACACTCACTCTCTCACACTCTCACACACTCACTCTCACACACTCACTCCTCTCACACTCACTCTCTAACACTACTCACACACACTCTCTCATACTCACTCACACTCACACTCTCACTCTCTCACACTCACACACTCACTCTCTCACACTCACTCTCACACACTCACTCTCACACACTCTCACATACTCACTCTCTCACACTCATTCACATTCTCACACTCTCACACACACTCACTCACTCACTCACACTCACTCACACTGTCTCACTCTCCCACTCTCACACTCTCTCACTTTCACTCTCTCACACTCTCACACACTCACTCATTCACACTCTCACACAGTCACTCTCTCACACTCACTCTCACACTCTCACTCTCACACACTCACTCTCTCACACTCACTCTCTCACACTCACTCACACTGACACACACTCACTCTCTCACACTCACTCTCACACTCTCACTCTCACACACTCACTCTCTCACACTCACTCTCACACACTCACTCTCACATACTCACTCTCTCACACTCACTCACACTCACACACACTCACTCTCTCACACTCACTCACACTCTCACACACTCACTCTCTCACACACTCACTCTCTCACACTCACTCTCTCACACTCACTCACACTCTCACACACTCACTCTCTCACACTCTCACTCTCTCACTCTCTCAAACTCTCACACTCTCACACTCACACACACTCACTCACACTCACTCACACACTCACTAACTCACACTGTCTCACTCTCTCACTCTCACACTCTCACACACTCACCCACAGTCTCACTCACACTGTCTCACTCTCCCACTCTCACTCTCTCACACTCTCACACACACTCACTCACACTCACTCACACTCTCACACCCTCTCACACACTCACTCACACTCACTCACACTCTCACACACTCTCACACAATCACTCACACACTCACTCACTCTCACACACTCACTCTCTCACACTCTCACACACTCACTCTCACACACTCACTCCTCTCACACTCTCTAACACTCACTCACACACACTCTCTCACACTCACTCACACTCACACTCTCACTCTCTCACACTCTCACACACTCACTCACACTCTCACTCACACTGTCTCACTCTCCCACTCTCACACTCTCACACTTTCACTCTCTCACACTCTCCCACACTCACTCACACTCAATCACTCTCTCACACACTCTGACACTCACACACACACACTCACTCTCTCAAACTCTTTCACACTCTCTCACACTCACTATCTCACACTCACTCTCACACACTCACTCTCAAACACTCACTCTCACATACTCACTCTCTCACACTCACTCACACTCACACACACTCACTCTCTCACACTCACTCACACCCTCACACACTCACTCTCACTCTCACTCTCTCAGACTCTCACACTCTCACACTCTCACACACTCACTCTCACTCTCTCACACTCTCACACTCTCATGCACACTCACTCACACTCACTCACACTCACTCACACACTCACTAAATCACACTGTCTCACTCTCTCACTCTCAGACTCTCACACACTCACCCACACTCTCACTCACACTGTCTCACTCTCCCACTCTCCCACTCTCCCATTCTCACACACACTCACACTCACTCACACTCACTCACACTCACCCACACTCACTCTCTCACACTCTCACTCACTCTCACACACTCACTCTCTCACACTCACTCTCTCACACTCACTCCCTAACACTCACTCACACACACTCACCCTCTCACACTCACTCACACACACTCACTCTCACACACACACTCACACTCTCACCCACTCTCACACACAGTCTCTCACTCTCTCTCACTTTCTCTCACTCTCTCTCTCACACACTCTCACAAACTCTCACACACTCTCACACTCACTCACACTCTCTCACACTCACACACATTCACTCTCTCACACTCTCACTGATTCTCACACACTCACTCTCTCACACTCACTCTCTCACACACTCTCTCACAGTCTCACACACTCACTCTCACACACTCACTCGCTCACACTCACTCTCTCACACTCACTCCCTAACACTCACTCACACACACTCACTCTCTCACACTCTCACACACTCACTCACACTCACTCACTCTCTCACACACTCTCACACTCACACACACTCACTCTCTCACACTCATTCACACTCTCACACACTCTCTCTCACACTCACTCTCACACACACACTTTCACACACTCACTCTCACATACTCACTCTAACACACTCACTCACACTCACACACACTCATTCTCTCACACTCACTCACACTCTCACACACTCACTCAGACTCTCACACTCACACTGACACTCTCACACTCTCACTCTCACACTCTCACACACTCTCACACTCACACACACAGTCTCTCACTCTCTCTCACTTTCTCTCATTCTCTCTCTCACACACTCTCACACTCTCTCACACACTCTCACACACTCTCACACTCTCTGACCCACTCTCACACTCTCTCACACTCTCTCACACTCTCTCACACACTCTCTCACACTCACTCACACTCTCGCTCGCACTCACTCACACACAGTCACACTCACACACACTCACTCTCACACTCACTCACACTCTCACTCACACTCACACATGCACACACACACACACAAACACACACACTCTCACAATCACTCACACTCCCACACACTCACTCTCTCACACTCACTCTCACATTCACTCCCACACACTCACTCCCTCACACTCACTCTCTCACACTCACTCTCACACAATCACTCTCTCACATTCTCTCTCACACACTCACTCTCACACACTCTCACTCACACTCACACACACTCACTTACACTCACTCACATACACACTCACACTCACACACTCACTCACACTCACTCACACACACTCATACTCACATGCACACACACATTTTCACACTTACTCACACTCACTCTCTCACACTCACTCACCCTCACACACACTCACGCTCTCACACTCACTCACACATTCACTCACACACTCACTCACACTCACTCACACTCACTCACACTCTCACACTCTCACACACTCTCACACTCACTCACACTCAAACACACTCACTCTCTCACACTTACTCTCACACACTCACTCTCACACACTCACTCTCACACTCACTCACACTCACACATACTCACTCACACTTACACTCTCACACACTCACACTCTCACACTCCACTCTCTCACTCTCACACCCTCTCACACTCTCACACACACTCACTCACACACACACTCACTCACACACACACTCACTCTCACTCACACACTCACTCACACACTCACTCACACACTCACACACATTTACACACTCTCACTCAGTCTCACTCACACTCACTCACACACTCACATTCACAAAATAACACACAGTCTCACACAACAGACTCACACACTCACACTCACAAACACACACTCACACACTCACTCACACACTCACGCTCACACACACACTCTCTCACACTCACTCTCTCACACTCACTCACACTCACACACACTCTCACACACTCACTCACTATCACTCACAATTAGTCACACGCACACTCTCACACACTCTCACACTCACACACACTCACTCACACACACTCACTCTCTCACACTCTCACTCACTCTCACACACTCTCTCACACTCACTCTCTCACACTCTCACACACTCACTCTTTCACACTCACTCTCTCACACTCAATCTCGCACACTCACTCTCTAACACACACACACTCACTCTCTCAGACGCACTCACACTCACACACTCACTCTCACACACTCACTCACACTCATTCACACTCACACACACTCACTCTCTCACACTCATTCACACTCACACACTCACTCTCTCACACTCACTCTCACACACTCTCACATACTCACTCTCTCACACTCATTCACATTCTCACACTCTCACACACACTCACTCATATTCACTCACACTCACTCACACTGTCTCACTCTCACACTCTCACACTCTCTCACTTTCACTCTCTCACACACTCACTCACACTCACTCATTCTCTCACACACTCTCACACTCACTCACACTCACACACACTCACTCATTCACACTCTCACACAGTCACTCTCTCACACTCACTCTCACACTCTCACTCTCACACACTCACTCTCTCACACTCACTCTCACACACTCACTCTCACATACTCACTCTCTCACTCTCACTCACACTCACACACACTCACTCTCTCACACTCACTCACACTCTCACACACTCACTCTCTCACACACTCACTCTCTCACACTCTCACTCTCTCACTCTCTCAAACTCTCACACTCTCACACTCTCACACACACTCACTCACACTCACTCACACACTCACTAACTCACACTGTCTCACTCTCTCACTCTCACACTCTCACACACTCACCCACACTCTCACTCACACTGTCTCACTCCCCACCCTCACACTCTCACTCTCTCACAATCTCACACACACTCACTCACACTCACTCACACTCTCACACCCTCTCACACACTCACTCACACTCACTCACACTCTCACACACTCTCACACAATCACTCACACACTCACTCACTCTCACACACTCACTCTCTCACACTCTCACACACTCACTCTCACACACTCACTCCTCTCACACTCACTCTCTAACACTACTCACACACACTCTCTCATACTCACTCACACTCACACTCTCACTCTCTCACACTCACACACTCACTCTCTCACACTCACTCTCACACACTCACTCTCACACACTCTCACATACTCACTCTCTCACACTCATTCACATTCTCACACTCTCACACACACTCACTCACTCACACTCACTCACACTGTCTCACTCTCCCACTCTCACACTCTCTCACTTTCACTCTCTCACACTCTCACACACTCACTCATTCACACTCTCACAC
>NW_027598500.1:10000-17500 GCF_964194155.1 Cetorhinus maximus
AATTGGTTAACCATTTCTCATGGCCGCAATTTGCCTGCCGTTCACAGACTAAGTCCAATTGGTTAACCATTTCTCAGGAAAACGCTTTGCCTCTCTGCCAGAGACTAAGTCCAATTGGTTAACCATTTCTCTTGAAAACGCTTTGCCTCTCTGCCAGAGACTAAGTCCAATTGGTTATCCATTTCTCGTGAAAACACTTTGCCTCTCTGCCAGAGACTAAGTCCAATTGGTTAACCATTTCTCGTGAATACACTTTGTCTCTCTGCCAGAGACTAAGTCCAATTGGTTAACCATTTCTCGTGAAAACACTTTGTCTCTCCGCCAGAGACTAAGTCCAATTGGTTAATCATTTCTCAAGGCCACAATTTGCCTGCCGTTCAGAGACCAAGTCCAATTGGTTAACCATTTCTCTTGAAAACACTTTGCCTCTCTGCCAGAGACTAAGTCCAATTGGTTAACCATTTCTCGTGAAAACACTTTGTCTCTCCTCCAGAGACTAAGTCCAATTGGTTATTCATTTCTCAAGGCCACAATTTGCCTGCCGTTCAGAGACCAAGTCCAATTGGTTAACCATTTCTCTTGAAAACACTTTGCCTCTCTGCCAGAGACTAAGTCCAATTGGTTAACCATTTCTCTTGAAAACACTTTGTCTCTCCGCCAGAGACTAAGTCCAATTGGTTAACCATTTCTCGTGAAAACACTTTGCCTCTCTGCCAGAGACTAAGTCCAATTGGTTATCCATTTCTCTTGAAAACACTTTGTCTCTCCGCCAGAGACTAAGTCCAATTGGTTAACCATTTCTCGTGAAAACACTTTGCCTCTCTGCCAGAGACTAATTCCAATTGGTTAACCATTTCTCTTGAAAACACTTTGCCTCTCTGCCAGAGACTAAGTCCAATTGGTTAACCATTTCTCTTGAAAACACTTTGTCTCTCCGCCAGAGACTAAGTCCAATTGGTTAACCATTTCTCGTGAAAACACTTTGCCTCTCTGCCAGAGACTAAGTCCAATTGGTTATCCATTTCTCTTGAAAACACTTTGTCTCTCCGCCAGAGACTAAGTCCAATTGGTTAACCATTTCTCGTGAAAACACTTTGCCTCTCTGCCAGAGACTAATTCCAATTGGTTAACCATTTCTCGTGAAAACACTTTGCCTCTCTGCCAGAGACTAAGTCCAATTGGTTAACCATTTCTCGTGAAAATACTTGGTCTCTCCGCCAGAGACTAAGTCCAATTGGTTAATCATTTCTCAAGGCCACAATTTGCCTGCCGTTCAGAGAAAAAGTCCAATTGGTTAACCATTTCTCTTGAAAACACTTTGCCTCTCTGCCAGAGACTAAGTCCAATTGGTTAACCATTTCTCTTGAAAACACTTTGTCTCTCCGCCAGAGACTAAGTCCAATTGGTTAACCATTTCTCTTGAAAACACTTTGCCTCTCTGCCAGAGACTAAGTCCAATTGGTTAACCATTTCTCAGGGGCTCACCGAGGGCAATCTGTAACGTCTCGCGGGCCCGGGGGCCCCTTTGCACGGCCTGCCAATGCAATCCGAGCCGCACTGTCCTTCGTTTGGTTAACCATTTCTCAGGGGCACACCGAGGGCACCCTGCATTGTCTCGCGGGCCCGGAGGCCACTTTGCACGGCCTGCCAACGCAATGCGAGGTGCTTCGCCCTTGGCCGCCTTCCCGGCCGGCTTCGGGACGTTTCGGGGGCTCTCACCGGGGCAAATCCGGTCCCCCGGGCGATTAGGAGGCCTCCCCGGGCAGGCCCGGGCTTCAGGCCGCCGCTTTTCCATCCCGGCCGAAAGAGGCGAAAAATGCCGAAAATGGCCAAAAATGGCCGCCGGCAGGGCCTGTCGGTCGGTTTGGCGGCAGCCTGGGTCGGTCCCTGCAGACCTGGAGGCTCGAGAAGGTTTTTGGCGATGTCGACCGATTCTCGATTTGCCACCTCCTACTATTCTGCAGGTACCCCGCCAACCTCCCCTGCCGACAATTCCAACCGTAAGGTCGGGCGGTAGTCCTACCGACGAAGAGGCCCCAAAGCCCGCAAAACGCCATTTTGCCCTTTCCTCATCGGGACTTCCGCGGGGAACTCATTAACCAGCTCCATGAGTGGCATGCCAGAAATTGCAACTTGACCCGTCGCCGGGCAGATTCGCTACTCTCTGCGGGAATACCCCCACCGGGTGCCGGGTAAAGGCCTCGGATCTGACCTCATGGACTTCCGTCTGTGCACGGATTTTGCTCTCGCGGGCCCAAGAGCCTCATTGCCCGGCCTGCCAATGCAACCCGAGGTCCATTGGCCTCATTGGTTAATTATTTCTCGAGAAAACACTTTGCCTCTCCGCCAGAGACTAAGT
This sequence comes from Cetorhinus maximus, assembly GCF_964194155.1. Classification (NCBI taxonomy): domain Eukaryota; kingdom Metazoa; phylum Chordata; class Chondrichthyes; order Lamniformes; family Cetorhinidae; genus Cetorhinus; species Cetorhinus maximus. The sequence continues at coordinate 12,360 of NW_027598500.1, forward strand.
CCAATTGGTTAATCATTTCTCAAGGCCACAATTTGCCTGCCGTTCAGAGACTAAGTCCAATTGGTTAACCATTTCTCTTGAAAACACTTTGCCTCTCCGCCAGAGACTAAGTCCAATTGGTTAACCATTTCTCTTGAAAACACTTTGCCTCTCTGCCAGAGACTAAGTCCAATTGGTTAACCATTTCTCGTGAAAACACTTTGCCTCTCTGCCAGAGACTAAGTCCAATTGGTTATCCATTTCTCTGGAAAACACTTTGCCTCTCTGCCAGAGACTAAGTCCAATTGGTTAACCATTTCTCGTGAAAACACTTTGCCTCTCTGCCAGAGACTAAGTCCAATTGGTTAACCATTTCTCAGGGGCTCACCGAGGGCAATCTGTAACGTCTCGCGGGCCCGGGGGCCCCTTTGCACGGCCTGCCAATGCAATCCGAGCCGCACTGTCCTTCGTTTGGTTAACCATTTCTCAGGGGCACACCGAGGGCACCCTGCATTGTCTCGCGGGCCCGGAGGCCACTTTGCACGGCCTGCCAACGCAATGCGAGGTGCTTCGCCCTTGGCCGCCTTCCCGGCCGGCTTCGGGACGTTTCGGGGGCTCTCACCGGGGCAAATCCGGTCCCCCGGGCGATTAGGAGGCCTCCCCGGGCAGGCCCGGGCTTCAGGCCGCCGCTTTTCCATCCCGGCCGAAAGAGGCGAAAAATGCCGAAAATGGCCAAAAATGGCCGCCGGCAGGGCCTGTCGGTCGGTTTGGCGGCAGCCTGGGTCGGTCCCTGCAGACCTGGAGGCTCGAGAAGGTTTTTGGCGATGTCGACCGATTCTCGATTTGCCACCTCCTACTATTCTGCAGGTACCCCGCCAACCTCCCCTGCCGACAATTCCAACCGTAAGGTCGGGCGGTAGTCCTACCGACGAAGAGGCCCCAAAGCCCGCAAAACGCCATTTTGCCCTTTCCTCATCGGGACTTCCGCGGGGAACTCATTAACCAGCTCCATGAGTGGCATGCCAGAAATTGCAACTTGACCCGTCGCCGGGCAGATTCGCTACTCTCTGCGGGAATACCCCCACCGGGTGCCGGGTAAAGGCCTCGGATCTGACCTCATGGACTTCCGTCTGTGCACGGATTTTGCTCTCGCGGGCCCAAGAGCCTCATTGCCCGGCCTGCCAATGCAACCCGAGGTCCATTGGCCTCATTGGTTAATTATTTCTCGAGAAAACACTTTGCCTCTCCGCCAGAGACTAAGTCCAATTGGTTAATCATTTCTCAAGGCCACAATTTGCCTGCCGTTCAGAGACTAAGTCCAATTGGTTAACCATTTCTCTTGAAAACACTTTGCCTCTCTGCCAGAGACTAAGTCCAATTGGTTAACCATTTCTCTTGAAAACACTTTGCCTCTCTGCCAGAGACTAAGTCCAATTGGTTAACCATTTCTCGTGAAAACACTTTGCCTCTCTGCCCAGAGACTAAGTCCAATTGGTTATCCATTTCTCTGGAAAACACTTTGTCTCTCCGCCAGAGACTAAGTCCAATTGTTTAACCATTTCTCGTGAAAACACTTTGCCTCTCCGCCAGAGACTAAGTCCAATTGGTTAATCATTTCTCAAGGCCACAATTTGCCTGCCGTTCAGAGACCAAGTCCAATTGGTTAACCATTTCTCTTGAAAACACTTTGCCTCTCTGCCAGAGACGAAGTCCAATTGGTTAACCATTTCTCTTGAAAACACTTTGTCTCTCCGCCAGAGACTAAGTCCAATTGGTTATCCATTTCTCTTGAAAACACTTTGCCTCTCTGCCAGAGACTAAGTCCAATTGGTTAACCATTTCTCGTGAAAACACTTTGCCTCTCTGCCAGAGACTAAGTCCAATTGGTTATCCATTTCTCTTGAAAACACTTTGTCTCTCCGCCAGAGACTAAGTCCAATTGGTTAACCATTTCTCTGGAAAACACTTTGCCTCTCTGCCAGAGACTAAGTCCAATTGGTTAACCATTTCTCTTGAAAACACTTTGCCTCTCTGCCAGAGACTAAGTCCAATTGGTTAACCATTTCTCTTGAAAACACTTTGTCTCTCCGCCAGAGACTAAGTCCAATTGGTTAATCATTTCTCTTGAAAACACTTTGCCTCTCCGCCAGAGACTAAGTCCAATTGGTTAACCATTTCTCGTGAAAACACTTTGCCTCTCTGCCAGAGACTAAGTCCAATTGGTTAACCATTTCTCTTGAAAACACTTTGCCTCTCTGCCAGAGACTAAGTCCAATTGGTTAACCATTTCTCGTGAAAACACTTTGTCTCTCTGCCAGAGACTAAGTCCAATTGGTTAACCATTTCTCAGGGGCACACCGAGGGCAACCTGTAACGTCTCGCGGGCCCGGGGGCCCCTTTGCACGGCCTGCCAATGCAATCCGAGGCGCACTGTCCTTCGTTTGGTTAACCATTTCTCAGGGGCACACCGAGGGCACCCTGCATTGTCTCGCGGGCCCGGAGGCCACTTTGCACTGCCTGCCAATGCAATCCGAGGTCCTTCGCCCTTGGCCGCCTTCCCGGCCGGCTTCGGGACGTTTCGGGGGCTCTCACCGGGGCAAATCCGGTCCCCCGGGCGATTATGAGGCCTCCCCGGGCAGGCCCGGGCTTCAGGCCGCCGCTTTTCCATCCCGGCCGAAAGAGGCGAAAAATGCCGAAAATGGCCAAAAATGGCCGCCGGCAGGGCCTGTCGGTCGGTTTGGCGGCAGCCTGGGTCGGTCCCTGCAGACCTGGAGGCTCGAGAAGGTTTTTGGCGATGTCGACCGATTCTCGATTTGCCACCTCCTACTATTCTGCAGGTACCCCGCCAACCTCCCCTGCCAACAATTCCAACCGTAAGGTCGGGCGGTAGTCCTACCGTCCAGGAGGCCCTAAAAGCCCGCAAAACGCCATTTTGCCCTTTCCTCATCGGGACTTCCGAGGGGAACTCATGAACCAGCTCCAGGAGTGGCATGCCAGAAATTGCAACTTGACCCGTCGCCGGGCAGATTCGCTACTCTCTGCGGGAATACCCCCACCGGGTGCCGGGTAAAGGCCTCGGATCTGACCTCATGGACTTCCGTCTGTGCACGGATTTTGCTCTCGCGGGCCCAAGAGCCACATTGCCCGGCCTGCCAATGCAACCCGAGGTCCATTGGCCTCATTGGTTAATTATTTCTCGAGAAAACACTTTGCCTCTCTGCCAGAGACTAAGTCCAATTGGTTAACCATTTCTCAGGGGCACAGTTTGCCTGCCGTTCAGAGACTAAGTCCAATTGGTTAACCATTTCTCAGGAAAACACTTTGCCTCTCTGCCAGAGACTAAGTCCAATTGGTTAACCATTTCTCGTGAAAACACTTTGCCTCTCCGCCAGAGACTAAGTCCAATTGGTTAACCATTTCTCAGGGGCACACCGAGGGCAATCTGTAACGTCTCGCGGGCCCGGGGGCCCCTTTGCAGGGCCAGCCAATGCAATCCGAGGCGCACTGTCCTTTGTTTGGTTAACCATTTCTCAGGGGCACACCGAGGGCACCCTGCATTGTCTCGCGGGCCCGGAGGCCACTTTGCACGGCCTGCCAACGCAATGCGAGGTGCTTCGCCCTTGGCCGCCTTCCCGGCCGGCTTCGGGACGTTTCGGGGGCTCTCACCGGGGCAAATCCGGTCCCGCGGGCGATTAGGAGGCTTCCCCGGGCAGGCCCGGGCTTCAGTCCGCCGCTTTTCCATCCCGGCCGAAAGAGGCGAAAAATGCCGAAAATGGCCAAAAATGGCCGCCGGCAGGGCCTGTCGGTCGGTTTGGCGGCAGCCTGGGTCGGTCCCTGCAGACCTGGAGGCTCGAGAAGGCGTTTGGCGAGGTCGACCGATTCTCGATTTGCCACCTCCTACTATTCTGCAGGTACCCCGCCAACCTCCCCTGCCGACAATTCCAACCGTAAGGTCGGGCGGTAGTCCTACCGACGAAGAGGCCCCAAAGCCCGCAAAACGCCATTTTGCCCTTTCCTCATCGGGACTTCCGAGGGGAACTCATGAACCAGCTCCAGGAGTGGCATGCCAGAAATTGCAACTTGACCCGTCGCCGGGCGCACTCGCTGCTCTTTGCGGGAATACCCCCACCGGGCGCCGGGTAAGAGCCTCGGATCTGACCTCATGGGCTTCCGTCCTCGCACGGATTTTGCTCTCCCGGGCCCAGGGGCCACTTTCCCCGGCCTTGCGAAGGCAATCGGAGGTGCTTCGCCCTCGAAACCGCCTTCCCGGCCGGCTTCGGGACGTTTCCGGGGCAAATCCGGTCCCGCGGGCGAAGGGGAGCCTTCCCCGGGCACGCCCGGGCTTCAGGCCGCCGCTTTCCGTGACCTACCGAAAGACGCGAAAAATGCCGAAAATGGCCAAAAATGGCCGCCCGGCACGGCCTCGCGGTCGGTTTGGGGGCAGCCTGGGTCGGTCCCTGCAGACCTGGAGGCTCGAGAAGGCACTTGGCGATGTCGACCGATTCTCGATTTGCCACCTCCTACTATTCTGCAGGTACCCCGCCAACCTCCCCAGCCAACAAATCGCAAATGCCGATCGGCGGGTGACCGTCCGGTAGTCATGCCGACGAAGAGGCACCTAGGCCCCGCAAACGCTTCCAAATCCGACCCCATCCCGGACCGGTTCTTTTTTAAAAAAGGCTCCCAGGACTCCGGATTTTTTCCTGCCGCACTCGGGACCACCCGACGGACACGAAACCGGGAACCTTTCCCCGGTCCGACCCTCCTCGGCCCGGCCAGCCGACGTCGAAGCGGCCGACTGGTTAATGATTTCACCCTGCTCCGACGTGACGCGTTTTCCAACCGCGCATGCGCGGCTCTGCCTCCCGAACCGCCCCCTCACGTGAGGGCTCTGGGTCCGCCCCCCGGCAGCCATTTCCTCCTGCCGGTCCGTTATTTTACGCCGTTTTTCGCCCTCCAGCCCTGCCGGAATGCTGCCTGCTCGCTGGTTAACCATTTCGCTCCCTGCACTTCGGCTTCTGCCCTGCTGGGGAAGCCCGCTGCTGCCTCTAACCGTACTCACGGGCGGGCGGCTCTGCTGCGCGGCCTCCGGCCACGCCCCCTCACCTGGTTTGCTGGGAACCCGCCCCCGGCAGCCTGTTAGTCGTGCCGGTTCGGTCTTA
>NW_027598500.1:30000-42897 GCF_964194155.1 Cetorhinus maximus
GCAACCTGTTGGCGCTCGCACGGCTAGGAAATGCCGACTGGCGTGCGTCGCCTGCGTTCAAAACGGTTCTGGGCACGCACACGGTGTTGACTCTGCCCATGTCAAACACTGCAGTGTGCAACCCAAGGGGACTCAGGCACCCCGCCCGCCCCCTAGGTGCCTGTGAACAGGCTTTGTATTTTTATTTTTCATCATCAAGTACACCGCCAGGTGACACTTTGTGATTTTTATTGCTCATAAATACAGTTCTCTTATTTGTAAATCAACGGAAGCAACATGTTGGCGCTCGCACGACTAGGAAATGCCGACTGGCGTGCGTCGCCTGCGTTCAAAACGGTTCTGGGCACGCACACAGTGCTGACTCTGCCCATGTCAAACACTACAGTGTGCAACCCAAGGGGACTCAGGCACCCCGCCCGCCCCCTAGGTGCCTGTGAACAGGCTTTGTATTTTTATTATTCATCATCAAGTACACCGCCAGGTGACACTTTGTGATTTTTTTTGCTCATAAATACAGTTTTCTTATTTGTAAAACATCGGAAGCAACATGTTGGCGCTCGCACGGCTAGGAAATGCCGACTGGCGTGCGTCGCCTGCTTTCACATCGGTTCTGGGCACGCACACAGTGCTGACTCTGCCCATGTCAAACACTACAGTGTGCAACCCAAGGGGACTCAGGCACCCCGCCCGCCCCCTAGGTGCCTGCGAACAGGCTTTGTATTTTTATTTCTCATCATCAAGTACACCGCCAGGTGAAACTTTGTGATTTTTTTTTTTGCTGCTCATAAATACAATTTTCTTATTTGTAAAACAACGGAAGCAACCTGTTGGCGCTCGCACGGAGAGGAAATGCCGACCGGCGTGCGTCGCCTGCGTTCAAAAGGGTTCTGGGCACGCACACAGTGTTGACTCTGTCCATGTCAAACACTCTATAGTGTGCAACCCAAGGGGACTCAGGCACCCCCGCCCCAAAGGTGCCTGTGAACAGACTTTGTATTTTTATTTTTCATCATCAAGTACACCGCCAGGTGACACTTTGTGATTTTTTTTGTTCATAAATACACATGTATATATATATTTGACACTTTGTCATTTTGTCTGTTCTTTTCGCCACACGCCATGTTTATTAAACCAGGGTTACCACCGGTCTGGACCCTGGCCGATATTTCAGACCGACAACGGAGTTCGGAAAGCCCGCACAAATTCATCTTAAATCCTCATATAGGACTTCCGAGAGCTCTTTGAAAGGTATTCTATTTGAAAACGCTTACCACCCTCAAAGTCGCACTTTTCTGGGCATTTTTAAAGTGTGACCGTTGTCTGAAAATGTTCTGAAAATCGTGTCCCCGAAAATCTCCGGGTACCCCGCCAACCTCCCCTGCCAACAATTGCAACCGTAAGGTCGGGCGGTAGTCCTACCGTCCAGGAGGCCCCAAAGCCCGCAAAACGCCATTTTGCCATTTTCTCATCGGGACTTCCGAGGGGAACTCATTAACGAGCTCCAGGAGTGGTATGCCAGAAATTGCAACTTGACCCGTCGCCGGGCACACCCGCTACTCTCTGCGGGAATACCCCCACCGGGTGCCGGGTAAAGGCCTCGGATCTGACCTCATGGACTTCCGTCTGCGCACGGATTTTGCTCTCGCGGGCCCAAGAGCCACTTTCCACGGCCTACCAACGCAATCCGAAGTGCATTGGCCAACCATTACAACGGGAAACACTTTGCCTCTCCGCCAGAGACTAAGTCCAATTGGTTAACCATTTCTCAGGAAAACACTTTGACTCTCTGCCAGAGACTAAGTCCAATTGGTTAACCATTTCTCATGGCCGCAATTTGCCTGCCGTTCACAGACTAAGTCCAATTGGTTAACCATTTCTCAGGAAAACGCTTTGCCTCTCTGCCAGAGACTAAGTCCAATTGGTTAACCATTTCTCTTGAAAACGCTTTGCCTCTCTGCCAGAGACTAAGTCCAATTGGTTATCCATTTCTCGTGAAAACACTTTGCCTCTCTGCCAGAGACTAAGTCCAATTGGTTAACCATTTCTCGTGAATACACTTTGTCTCTCTGCCAGAGACTAAGTCCAATTGGTTAACCATTTCTCGTGAAAACACTTTGTCTCTCCGCCAGAGACTAAGTCCAATTGGTTAATCATTTCTCAAGGCCACAATTTGCCTGCCGTTCAGAGACCAAGTCCAATTGGTTAACCATTTCTCTTGAAAACACTTTGCCTCTCTGCCAGAGACTAAGTCCAATTGGTTAACCATTTCTCGTGAAAACACTTTGTCTCTCCTCCAGAGACTAAGTCCAATTGGTTATTCATTTCTCAAGGCCACAATTTGCCTGCCGTTCAGAGACCAAGTCCAATTGGTTAACCATTTCTCTTGAAAACACTTTGCCTCTCTGCCAGAGACTAAGTCCAATTGGTTAACCATTTCTCTTGAAAACACTTTGTCTCTCCGCCAGAGACTAAGTCCAATTGGTTAACCATTTCTCGTGAAAACACTTTGCCTCTCTGCCAGAGACTAAGTCCAATTGGTTATCCATTTCTCTTGAAAACACTTTGTCTCTCCGCCAGAGACTAAGTCCAATTGGTTAACCATTTCTCGTGAAAACACTTTGCCTCTCTGCCAGAGACTAATTCCAATTGGTTAACCATTTCTCTTGAAAACACTTTGCCTCTCTGCCAGAGACTAAGTCCAATTGGTTAACCATTTCTCTTGAAAACACTTTGTCTCTCCGCCAGAGACTAAGTCCAATTGGTTAACCATTTCTCGTGAAAACACTTTGCCTCTCTGCCAGAGACTAAGTCCAATTGGTTATCCATTTCTCTTGAAAACACTTTGTCTCTCCGCCAGAGACTAAGTCCAATTGGTTAACCATTTCTCGTGAAAACACTTTGCCTCTCTGCCAGAGACTAATTCCAATTGGTTAACCATTTCTCGTGAAAACACTTTGCCTCTCTGCCAGAGACTAAGTCCAATTGGTTAACCATTTCTCGTGAAAATACTTGGTCTCTCCGCCAGAGACTAAGTCCAATTGGTTAATCATTTCTCAAGGCCACAATTTGCCTGCCGTTCAGAGAAAAAGTCCAATTGGTTAACCATTTCTCTTGAAAACACTTTGCCTCTCTGCCAGAGACTAAGTCCAATTGGTTAACCATTTCTCTTGAAAACACTTTGTCTCTCCGCCAGAGACTAAGTCCAATTGGTTAACCATTTCTCTTGAAAACACTTTGCCTCTCTGCCAGAGACTAAGTCCAATTGGTTAACCATTTCTCAGGGGCTCACCGAGGGCAATCTGTAACGTCTCGCGGGCCCGGGGGCCCCTTTGCACGGCCTGCCAATGCAATCCGAGCCGCACTGTCCTTCGTTTGGTTAACCATTTCTCAGGGGCACACCGAGGGCACCCTGCATTGTCTCGCGGGCCCGGAGGCCACTTTGCACGGCCTGCCAACGCAATGCGAGGTGCTTCGCCCTTGGCCGCCTTCCCGGCCGGCTTCGGGACGTTTCGGGGGCTCTCACCGGGGCAAATCCGGTCCCCCGGGCGATTAGGAGGCCTCCCCGGGCAGGCCCGGGCTTCAGGCCGCCGCTTTTCCATCCCGGCCGAAAGAGGCGAAAAATGCCGAAAATGGCCAAAAATGGCCGCCGGCAGGGCCTGTCGGTCGGTTTGGCGGCAGCCTGGGTCGGTCCCTGCAGACCTGGAGGCTCGAGAAGGTTTTTGGCGATGTCGACCGATTCTCGATTTGCCACCTCCTACTATTCTGCAGGTACCCCGCCAACCTCCCCTGCCGACAATTCCAACCGTAAGGTCGGGCGGTAGTCCTACCGACGAAGAGGCCCCAAAGCCCGCAAAACGCCATTTTGCCCTTTCCTCATCGGGACTTCCGCGGGGAACTCATTAACCAGCTCCATGAGTGGCATGCCAGAAATTGCAACTTGACCCGTCGCCGGGCAGATTCGCTACTCTCTGCGGGAATACCCCCACCGGGTGCCGGGTAAAGGCCTCGGATCTGACCCCATGGACTTCCGTCTGTGCACGGATTTTGCTCTCGCGGGCCCAAGAGCCTCATTGCCCGGCCTGCCAATGCAACCCGAGGTCCATTGGCCTCATTGGTTAATTATTTCTCGAGAAAACACTTTGCCTCTCCGCCAGAGACTAAGTCCAATTGGTTAATCATTTCTCAAGGCCACAATTTGCCTGCCGTTCAGAGACTAAGTCCAATTGGTTAACCATTTCTCTTGAAAACACTTTGCCTCTCCGCCAGAGACTAAGTCCAATTGGTTAACCATTTCTCTTGAAAACACTTTGCCTCTCTGCCAGAGACTAAGTCCAATTGGTTAACCATTTCTCGTGAAAACACTTTGCCTCTCTGCCAGAGACTAAGTCCAATTGGTTATCCATTTCTCTGGAAAACACTTTGCCTCTCTGCCAGAGACTAAGTCCAATTGGTTAACCATTTCTCGTGAAAACACTTTGCCTCTCTGCCAGAGACTAAGTCCAATTGGTTAACCATTTCTCAGGGGCTCACCGAGGGCAATCTGTAACGTCTCGCGGGCCCGGGGGCCCCTTTGCACGGCCTGCCAATGCAATCCGAGCCGCACTGTCCTTCGTTTGGTTAACCATTTCTCAGGGGCACACCGAGGGCACCCTGCATTGTCTCGCGGGCCCGGAGGCCACTTTGCACGGCCTGCCAACGCAATGCGAGGTGCTTCGCCCTTGGCCGCCTTCCCGGCCGGCTTCGGGACGTTTCGGGGGCTCTCACCGGGGCAAATCCGGTCCCCCGGGCGATTAGGAGGCCTCCCCGGGCAGGCCCGGGCTTCAGGCCGCCGCTTTTCCATCCCGGCCGAAAGAGGCGAAAAATGCCGAAAATGGCCAAAAATGGCCGCCGGCAGGGCCTGTCGGTCGGTTTGGCGGCAGCCTGGGTCGGTCCCTGCAGACCTGGAGGCTCGAGAAGGTTTTTGGCGATGTCGACCGATTCTCGATTTGCCACCTCCTACTATTCTGCAGGTACCCCGCCAACCTCCCCTGCCGACAATTCCAACCGTAAGGTCGGGCGGTAGTCCTACCGACGAAGAGGCCCCAAAGCCCGCAAAACGCCATTTTGCCCTTTCCTCATCGGGACTTCCGCGGGGAACTCATTAACCAGCTCCATGAGTGGCATGCCAGAAATTGCAACTTGACCCGTCGCCGGGCAGATTCGCTACTCTCTGCGGGAATACCCCCACCGGGTGCCGGGTAAAGGCCTCGGATCTGACCTCATGGACTTCCGTCTGTGCACGGATTTTGCTCTCGCGGGCCCAAGAGCCTCATTGCCCGGCCTGCCAATGCAACCCGAGGTCCATTGGCCTCATTGGTTAATTATTTCTCGAGAAAACACTTTGCCTCTCCGCCAGAGACTAAGTCCAATTGGTTAATCATTTCTCAAGGCCACAATTTGCCTGCCGTTCAGAGACTAAGTCCAATTGGTTAACCATTTCTCTTGAAAACACTTTGCCTCTCTGCCAGAGACTAAGTCCAATTGGTTAACCATTTCTCTTGAAAACACTTTGCCTCTCTGCCAGAGACTAAGTCCAATTGGTTAACCATTTCTCGTGAAAACACTTTGCCTCTCTGCCCAGAGACTAAGTCCAATTGGTTATCCATTTCTCTGGAAAACACTTTGTCTCTCCGCCAGAGACTAAGTCCAATTGTTTAACCATTTCTCGTGAAAACACTTTGCCTCTCCGCCAGAGACTAAGTCCAATTGGTTAATCATTTCTCAAGGCCACAATTTGCCTGCCGTTCAGAGACCAAGTCCAATTGGTTAACCATTTCTCTTGAAAACACTTTGCCTCTCTGCCAGAGACGAAGTCCAATTGGTTAGCCATTTCTCTTGAAAACACTTTGTCTCTCCGCCAGAGACTAAGTCCAATTGGTTATCCATTTCTCTTGAAAACACTTTGCCTCTCTGCCAGAGACTAAGTCCAATTGGTTAACCATTTCTCGTGAAAACACTTTGCCTCTCTGCCAGAGACTAAGTCCAATTGGTTATCCATTTCTCTTGAAAACACTTTGTCTCTCCGCCAGAGACTAAGTCCAATTGGTTAACCATTTCTCTGGAAAACACTTTGCCTCTCTGCCAGAGACTAAGTCCAATTGGTTAACCATTTCTCTTGAAAACACTTTGCCTCTCTGCCAGAGACTAAGTCCAATTGGTTAACCATTTCTCTTGAAAACACTTTGTCTCTCCGCCAGAGACTAAGTCCAATTGGTTAATCATTTCTCTTGAAAACACTTTGCCTCTCCGCCAGAGACTAAGTCCAATTGGTTAACCATTTCTCGTGAAAACACTTTGCCTCTCTGCCAGAGACTAAGTCCAATTGGTTAACCATTTCTCTTGAAAACACTTTGCCTCTCTGCCAGAGACTAAGTCCAATTGGTTAACCATTTCTCGTGAAAACACTTTGTCTCTCTGCCAGAGACTAAGTCCAATTGGTTAACCATTTCTCAGGGGCACACCGAGGGCAACCTGTAACGTCTCGCGGGCCCGGGGGCCCCTTTGCACGGCCTGCCAATGCAATCCGAGGCGCACTGTCCTTCGTTTGGTTAACCATTTCTCAGGGGCACACCGAGGGCACCCTGCATTGTCTCGCGGGCCCGGAGGCCACTTTGCACGGCCTGCCAATGCAATCCGAGGTCCTTCGCCCTTGGCCGCCTTCCCGGCCGGCTTCGGGACGTTTCGGGGGCTCTCACCGGGGCAAATCCGGTCCCCCGGGCGATTATGAGGCCTCCCCGGGCAGGCCCGGGCTTCAGGCCGCCGCTTTTCCATCCCGGCCGAAAGAGGCGAAAAATGCCGAAAATGGCCAAAAATGGCCGCCGGCAGGGCCTGTCGGTCGGTTTGGCGGCAGCCTGGGTCGGTCCCTGCAGACCTGGAGGCTCGAGAAGGTTTTTGGCGATGTCGACCGATTCTCGATTTGCCACCTCCTACTATTCTGCAGGTACCCCGCCAACCTCCCCTGCCAACAATTCCAACCGTAAGGTCGGGCGGTAGTCCTACCGTCCAGGAGGCCCTAAAAGCCCGCAAAACGCCATTTTGCCCTTTCCTCATCGGGACTTCCGAGGGGAACTCATGAACCAGCTCCAGGAGTGGCATGCCAGAAATTGCAACTTGACCCGTCGCCGGGCAGATTCGCTACTCTCTGCGGGAATACCCCCACCGGGTGCCGGGTAAAGGCCTCGGATCTGACCTCATGGACTTCCGTCTGTGCACGGATTTTGCTCTCGCGGGCCCAAGAGCCACATTGCCCGGCCTGCCAATGCAACCCGAGGTCCATTGGCCTCATTGGTTAATTATTTCTCGAGAAAACACTTTGCCTCTCTGCCAGAGACTAAGTCCAATTGGTTAACCATTTCTCAGGGGCACAGTTTGCCTGCCGTTCAGAGACTAAGTCCAATTGGTTAACCATTTCTCAGGAAAACACTTTGCCTCTCTGCCAGAGACTAAGTCCAATTGGTTAACCATTTCTCGTGAAAACACTTTGCCTCTCCGCCAGAGACTAAGTCCAATTGGTTAACCATTTCTCAGGGGCACACCGAGGGCAATCTGTAACGTCTCGCGGGCCCGGGGGCCCCTTTGCAGGGCCAGCCAATGCAATCCGAGGCGCACTGTCCTTTGTTTGGTTAACCATTTCTCAGGGGCACACCGAGGGCACCCTGCATTGTCTCGCGGGCCCGGAGGCCACTTTGCACGGCCTGCCAACGCAATGCGAGGTGCTTCGCCCTTGGCCGCCTTCCCGGCCGGCTTCGGGACGTTTCGGGGGCTCTCACCGGGGCAAATCCGGTCCCCCGGGCGATTAGGAGGCTTCCCCGGGCAGGCCCGGGCTTCAGTCCGCCGCTTTTCCATCCCGGCCGAAAGAGGCGAAAAATGCCGAAAATGGCCAAAAATGGCCGCCGGCAGGGCCTGTCGGTCGGTTTGGCGGCAGCCTGGGTCGGTCCCTGCAGACCTGGAGGCTCGAGAAGGCGTTTGGCGAGGTCGACCGATTCTCGATTTGCCACCTCCTACTATTCTGCAGGTACCCCGCCAACCTCCCCTGCCGACAATTCCAACCGTAAGGTCGGGCGGTAGTCCTACCGACGAAGAGGCCCCAAAGCCCGCAAAACGCCATTTTGCCCTTTCCTCATCGGGACTTCCGAGGGGAACTCATGAACCAGCTCCAGGAGTGGCATGCCAGAAATTGCAACTTGACCCGTCGCCGGGCGCACTCGCTGCTCTTTGCGGGAATACCCCCACCGGGCGCCGGGTAAGAGCCTCGGATCTGACCTCATGGGCTTCCGTCCTCGCACGGATTTTGCTCTCCCGGGCCCAGGGGCCACTTTCCCCGGCCTTGCGAAGGCAATCGGAGGTGCTTCGCCCTCGAAACCGCCTTCCCGGCCGGCTTCGGGACGTTTCCGGGGCAAATCCGGTCCCGCGGGCGAAGGGGAGCCTTCCCCGGGCACGCCCGGGCTTCAGGCCGCCGCTTTCCGTGACCTACCGAAAGACGCGAAAAATGCCGAAAATGGCCAAAAATGGCCGCCCGGCACGGCCTCGCGGTCGGTTTGGGGGCAGCCTGGGTCGGTCCCTGCAGACCTGGAGGCTCGAGAAGGCACTTGGCGATGTCGACCGATTCTCGATTTGCCACCTCCTACTATTCTGCAGGTACCCCGCCAACCTCCCCAGCCAACAAATCGCAAATGCCGATCGGCGGGTGACCGTCCGGTAGTCATGCCGACGAAGAGGCACCTAGGCCCCGCAAACGCTTCCAAATCCGACCCCATCCCGGACCGGTTCTTTTTTAAAAAAGGCTCCCAGGACTCCGGATTTTTTCCTGCCGCACTCGGGACCACCCGACGGACACGAAACCGGGAACCTTTCCCCGGTCCGACCCTCCTCGGCCCGGCCAGCCGACGTCGAAGCGGCCGACTGGTTAATGATTTCACCCTGCTCCGACGTGACGCGTTTTCCAACCGCGCATGCGCGGCTCTGCCTCCCGAACCGCCCCCTCACGTGAGGGCTCTGGGTCCGCCCCCCGGCAGCCATTTCCTCCTGCCGGTCCGTTATTTTACGCCGTTTTTCGCCCTCCAGCCCTGCCGGAATGCTGCCTGCTCGCTGGTTAACCATTTCGCTCCCTGCACTTCGGCTTCTGCCCTGCTGGGGAAGCCCGCTGCTGCCTCTAACCGTACTCACGGGCGGGCGGCTCTGCTGCGCGGCCTCCGGCCACGCCCCCTCACCTGGTTTGCTGGGAACCCGCCCCCGGCAGCCTGTTAGTCGTGCCGGTTCGGTCTTATCGGCCCTTTTTGCACCTTCCCTGCCTGCTGGCATGCTTCGGCTCACCGGTCAACCGGTTCCCCGTTCTCCACTTAGACTTTTGAGCTGCGGGGCTGGTCTGCCGCGAACTGCACCCGTATTACGGGGCGGGCGGCTCTACTGCCCGTACGGCTGCCCTGCCTGTTAACTGGTTAACCGTTTGCCCGTCCACTACTTCGTCCCTGGACCTGCCGGTGTGTTCTGCAGCTAACTGCACCCGTATTACGGGGCGGGACGCTCCGCTTACCGGCCGGCTGCCATGCCTGCTTAACTGGTCAACCATTTACTCACATATACTTAGCCCCATGGAGCTGCTGGGCTGGTCGGCGACCTAACTGCACCCTTGTTGCCGGGAGGTCGGCACTAATTGCCGGCCGGCCGGCTGCCCTGCCTGCTAACTGGTAAACCCTTTACCCACATGTACTTAGCCCCTGGATACTGATGGGCTGTTCTGCACCTAACTGCACCCTGATTAGCGGGCGGGCGGCTGTAATTGCCGGCCGGCTGCTCTGCCTGCTAACTGGTTAACCATTGACCCACATGTACTTAGCCCCTGGAAACTGAGGGGCTGTTCTGCACCTAACTGCACCCTTATTAGCGGGCGGACAGGCGGCCGGCTCTAATTACCGGCCGGCCGGCTGCCCTGCCTGCTAACTGGTTCACCATTTACCCACATGTACTTAGCCCCTGGAAGCTGATGGGCTGTTCTGCACCTAACTGCACCCTTATTAGCGGGCGGGCGGCTGTAATTACCGGCCGGCTGCCCTGCCTGCTAACTGGTTCACCATTTACCCACATGTACTTAGCCCCTGGAAAATGATGGGCTGTTCTGCACCTAACAGCACCCTTAGTAGCGGGCGGACAGGCGGCCGGCTCTATTTCCCGGCCGGCTGCCCTGCCTGCTAACTGGTTAACCATTTACCCACATGTACTTAGCCCCTGGAGCTGATGGGCTGTTCTGCACCTAACTGCACACTGATTAGTGGGCGGGCGGCTCTAATTGCCGGCCGGCTGCTCTGCCTGCTAACTGGTTAACCATTGACCCACATGTACTTAGGCCCAGGAAACTGAGGGGCTGTTCTGCACCTAACTGCACCCTTATTAGCGGGCGGACAGGCGGCCGGCTCTAATTACCGGCCGGCCGGCTGCCCTGCCTTGCTAGCTGGTTAACCATTTACCCACATGTACTTAGACCCTGGAGCTGATGGGCTGTTCTGCACCTAACTGCACCCTGATTAGCGGGCGGGCGGCTCTAATTGCCGGCCGGCTGCTCTGCCTGCGAACTGGTTAACCATTTACCCACATGTACTTAGCCCCTGGAAACTGATGGGCTGTTCTGCACCTAACTGCACCCTTATTAGTGGGCGGACAGGCGGCCGGCTCTAATTACCGGCCGGCCGGCTGCCCTGCCTGCTAACTGGTTAACCATTTACCCACATGTACTTAGCCCCTGGAAACTGATGGGCTGTCCTGCACCTAACTGCACCCTGATTAGCGGGCGGGCGGCTCTAATTGCCGGCCGGCTGCTCTGCCTGCTAACTGGTTAACCATTGACCCACATGTACTTAGCCCCTGGAAACTGAGGGGCTGTTCTGCACCTAACTGCACCCTTATTAGCGGGCGGACAGGCGGCCGGCTCTAATTACCGGCCGGCCGGCTGCCCTGCCTGCTAACTGGTTCACCATTTACCCACATGTACTTAGCCCCTGGAAGCTGATGGGCTGTTCTGCACCTAACTGCACCCTTATTAGCGGGCGGGCGGCTGTAATTACCGGCCGGCTGCCCTGCCTGCTAACTGGTTCACCATTTACCCACATGTACTTAGCCCCTGGAAAATGATGGGCTGTTCTGCACCTAACAGCACCCTTAGTAGCGGGCGGACAGGCGGCCGGCTCTATTTCCCGGCCGGCTGCCCTGCCTGCTAACTGGTTAACCATTTACCCACATGTACTTAGCCCCTGGAGCTGATGGGCTGTTCTGCACCTAACTGCACACTGATTAGTGGGCGGGCGGCTCTAATTGCCGGCCGGCTGCTCTGCCTGCTAACTGGTTAACCATTGACCCACATGTACTTAGGCCCAGGAAACTGAGGGGCTGTTCTGCACCTAACTGCACCCTTATTAGCGGGCGGACAGGCGGCCGGCTCTAATTACCGGCCGGCCGGCTGCCCTGCCTTGCTAGCTGGTTAACCATTTACCCACATGTACTTAGACCCTGGAGCTGATGGGCTGTTCTGCACCTAACTGCACCCTGATTAGCGGGCGGGCGGCTCTAATTGCCGGCCGGCTGCTCTGCCTGCGAACTGGTTAACCATTTACCCACATGTACTTAGCCCCTGGAAACTGATGGGCTGTTCTGCACCTAACTGCACCCTTATTAGTGGGCGGACAGGCGGCCGGCTCTAATTACCGGCCGGCCGGCTGCCCTGCCTGCTAACTGGTTAACCATTTACCCACATGTACTTAGCCCCTGGAAACTGATGGGCTGTCCTGCACCTAACTGCACCCTGATTAGCGGGCGGGCGGCTCTAATTGCCGGCCGGCTGCTCTGCCTGCTAACTGGTTCACCATTGACCCACATGTACTTAGCCCCTGGAAACTGATGGGCTGTCCTGCACCTAACTGCACCCTTATTAGCGGGCGGACAGGCGGCCGGCTGTAATTCCCGGCCGGCTGCGCTGCCTGCTAACTGGTTAACCATTTACCCACATGTACTTAGCCCCTGGAAACTGATGGGCTGTTCTGCAACTCACTGCACCCTTACTGGCGGGCGGACAGGCGGCCGGCTCTAATTACCGGCCGGCCGGCTGCCCTGCCTTGCTAACTGGTTAACCATTTACCCACATGTACTTAGCCCCTGGAAACTGATGGGCTGTTCTGCACCTAACTGCACCCTTATTAGCGGGCGGGCGGCTGTAATTACCGGCCGGCTGCCCTGCCTGCTAACTGGTTAACCATTTACCCACATGTACTTAGCCCCTGGAAACTGATGGGCTGTTCTGCACCTAACTGCACCCTTACTAGCGGGCGGACAGGCGGCCGGCTCTAATTACCGGCCGGCCGGCTGCCCTGCCTTGCTAACTGGTTAACCATTTACCCACATGTACTTAGCCCCTGGAAACTGATGGGCTGTCCTGCACCTAACTGCACCCTTACTAGCGGGCGGGCGGCTGTAATTAGCGGCCGGCTGCCCTGCCTGCTAACTGGTTCATCATTTACCCACATGTACTTAGCCCCTGGAGCTGCTGGGCTGGTCGGCACCTAACTGCAGCCCTGTGGCCGGGAGGTCGGCTCTAATTACCGGCCGGCTGCCCTGCCTGCTAACTGGTTAATCATTTACCCACATGTACTTAGCCCCTGGAGCTGCTGGGCTGGTCGGCACCTAACTGCACCCGTAATGGCCGGGAGGTCGGCTCTAATTACCGGCCGGCTGCCCTGCCTGCTAACTGGTTAACCATTTACCCACATGTACTTAGCCCCTGGAGCTGATGGGCTGTTCTGCACCGAACTGCACCCTGATTAGCGGGCGGGCGGCTCTAATTGCCGGCCGGCTGCCCTGCCTGCTAACTGGTTA